>NW_020171521.1:259707-455407 GCF_001040885.1 Strongyloides ratti | reverse complement strand
ATCATTTATATGATACATGAATTTATAATAAATAAAAAGTTTTTTCCAAAAAATATTTTCTTAGAATAATCAGAATATTTTTACAAGTTTGATTTAAAATGTTAAAATTTAACCAATAATAATTTATTATTGATATTAAAAAAAGTGTTTACGATAATTTAAACCTTTCGGACATATTATTTTTAACTTTTTTTTTGATAAGAAAAAGTTGAAAGTTATTCTTCGATATAAAATCTTTTTTTCTTAATAAAATATTAGAAGCTAATAACAGCCTCATTATAAAATTTTGAAAACTGAAAAATATATTGTAGAATCTAAAAATATCTAGAACTAAGTTTAATAAACTAAAAAATCTATAAATACTTTTATGTATATCATTTTTTTATATTTTCTTACATTTTATATACTACATATAAGTTAAATTTTAGTATTATCTGGTGCCTCTTTAAGTAATATTAGCCAAATGAAATCTTTTATTAAAAAAATAGATAGAGTAAAACACATTTTTAACACAAAATTTTATAATGAATTAAATCTCAAAATATTTGGTATATATATATATATATATATTTATACTGTTCTTTTACAGTGCACGATTAAAGATCACAATTTATGATATTTTTTTCTAAAATATCTTACTTATATTTGTGTAAACATACATACAAGCATTATTTTGATGTATGCTTATCTATTTTTTTGATATAATTGGGATAAAATTTTTAATTATATATATAATCATTTTTTATATTAAAAAAAAATAAGTTAATAAAAATTGTCGTTTAAATTGAAAGTATTTAAAAATTAAAAATTTTTTAAAGTTAAATTTTCATTTTAATAAAATTTTTTTAAAACTATTAACAATTTTTTGAACGAAATAATCAAAAAAAATCTCTCATTGTTGTAGATAAAGTTGAATTGAATATTTAAAGTTAAAAGAAAATTATTTTTATCAATTCGTAAATATAAAATAATTAAAAATTTAAATAATTGTTATAAGAGATTTTCTTCTTTTATAACATAAAGTAAACAATAAATACAACAAGGTTTATAATACATTTTTTATTATTAGAGAAGTAAAAAGGAATGACATCTTATGAAATACTGACTTTCTTAAAAGCAGCAAACGCTTTACATATTAAAGAAATGTTCTATAAATACATAAAAATATTTGCTAAAAACATTGTTTAATTGTGTAAAGCACCGCTTTTTTCCAGGCATATAAAAGACTTTTTCACTGCTGAATAATCAGTCAGTCTATGTTTTATCGTTATTTATGCAAAATAATGTTTGTTTGTTGTTAAAAAAAAAGTTTACAAATTATTTAAAAAATACAAAATTATTCATCATTATAATTGATTATTGAAGCGACATAGTCTTTTCCAGTAGTTTCATAATATTTAATAGAATTGTTATCCATTAAGTCTTCCAAAAACAATGATAAATTTTTACAATATGATATTGTGATATTTAACTTTGTTAGACGCAGAAATTTCAATGCCAATGATTTGATTTCCACGTTGTTTTTAAATAAATCTAGTGATTTTCCTCCTTCTAAATCAACAAAAATTTCTCCTAAATCTTTCTTAAGTCCAGAAAATGAAATTAAAGACTTTTTAGCTTTGTTTAAAGCCATTGTTTTATTAATTGCGCTAACAACAGACTTAAAAAAGTTATATTTAAAATAAATCATTATAACTTACCTTAAATAATATTTTTATCTTATTGTGGTTAAAATCAGCATCGTTTTCATCTTGTTTTCCAAATTCTTCTTGTTTTACACCAACAATCACACGATCAGATGTTGCAATTGCATACGTACTGGCATAATCATTGTATAGGATATTAATAAGGTTTACTGATATTATATAATTAATTCCGCTTAAAAAAAGACTTTTCAAAACTGGACAATTAGAAAACTTATATTGCTTTTTTTTCCCTTACTTTATTGCTTAATGATTCAGTGACATTTCTTGATTTTTTCACAGAAATTATTAATGAATCAACAATATCCTTATAAACTTTTGACTTTTTAAATTTTTCAATCTCTTTAGATACATCATTTTGCTGATTATGCATTTCAATAGCGTGTATTTTTTGTAGTTTTTCCAACAAACATATCAAATTATTTCATAATTTGTTCAAATAGCTTTTTTTTGCTTCGACTCTTAATTTCCCTACAACCTTAATCCATTTCAATCTAATGCCTTTATTTTTTATGATTTTATTATATTTATTGACGACTCTTGCTAATTTTCAGGATTGTTTTTATTTTCTTCTACTATAATTTAAAATGTTGAATTTGCTATCTTAATCCTTTCTTTACATTCATTATAAATAGAATTCAATTTATTTATCTCTTCTTTTATTTCTTCACTATGTTCTAGTGAAACTTTATTCTTCCATTCATAATATTCCATATCTGAAAAAAATTTCTTAGGTTACTTCTTTAAAAAAATTAAATTATGTATGATTAGATGTTTGGCATGATATTCAAAAATAAATTTTTGATAATATAAAAATATAATAATATATATGTAAAAAATAAATTTTGAAATTTTTTACAAAGAAAGTTTTTCAATTTGTTGGATAGATAAATGTTGAATTTTACAAGTGGATACTGGAGAATGGTTTTTTTCAGAATCTTTTTTTTATAGTTCTATAACAAATTTCATAGCTTATAACAATTTTATAAAAAAAATTTATAAAAATCAAATCACTCTTATTCATGGAATATTGGAGTAATAAAAAAAATAAAAAAATGTTGTAAATAGGAAAAAAATTTATTTTAAATTTTTACGATACAAAATATTTTATACGTAAATATTATAATTATTATCATTAATTATTAAAACAAATTCATAGTGTTTATTCTTGATTTTCTAAATTGTTATTGAGGATAACAGATTGTTCAGTAGTTTTTGTATTCTTGTCTATAAACTTCTCTTTGAAATCATTCGATTGTTTTTTAATGTTATTCAAAATGCATTTTATTAACGGTTTCCTTATATGTAAAATGTTTATTTGTTTCATATCTTTTATGCATTTTCTGATGAAACCAAAGTTTTTTTTGAGTTTACAGGGCTTTCTGATATCAAATCTTGTTCATTTCCAGATAATTCTTTAAAATAATTTATTATTAAATTATCCTCAGTATATATATTAATTTGACGTATGTTTTTTGAAGTAATAAATTTCATAACGGATAAAATTGTTGACACATAGTAGTAGGTTTCAGTATAATTTGAAAGAAATTTTCTTTTAAATCCTTTCTTTTTTTTTGTTGCTACAAGTTTCATTAAAAATAAGTATGCAAAAAATGTTATCTTTATTAAACATTTCAATACCTATACTGTCGAATTTATTGTTTACAGTTTCCAGATTTTTTTGTCCAGCAATATTATAGTAAACTACGTTGAATAGATAGCTTGTAGAAAAATTTATTGCTCCAGAAACTATTGAACAGCTTTCATTTGAAACAGCAGTACAATCGAAATTGTAGTCTTTGCTTATAGTATCCAATGTATTAACTTCTAACGATTTTTCACACTTATTGATTTTATTCAAATTTTGCTAATTATCTACCACTTCATTAATAATTTCATGTGTTATAATTTTTAATGAAGTTGAATTTATTTCTTTTGAATTAACGTAGCTAATTGGAGATTGTGAATTTCTTATGGCTGATAATCGTTCGTTTTTTAGTGTACTTGTCTTCATTTCTAAACTACTTCTTATTTTTCTGGGACTACTGTTAAGAGTACAATTAACATCTTTTGCAAGATCTTCTAAAATCATTATCATAGCAAATTCTCTTGTTAAACAACCAAGTGGTACGTTGCGGAAATAGGAGCGTTTCAATGAGAACAATTGGATAGCAGCGGCATCAAGATCTTTAAAAAGATCAAATTCAGTAATGACTTTTAATAAGTCAATAAGATTCAATTTTTGAAAAAAAGTGAAAAATAATGTTTTATTTAAAATTTTTTCTATGTTTTATTTATTATTTATTTTTTGAATTAAATGTGTTAATTATTAACACATTAGGTTGTCTAGCATCAAATACATTTTTTATAAAATTTTTAAACGCTTTTAACTCAGTGATAAATTAATATTTTTATTTAAAATAAGAACCGTTGGATAGAACACATTGCTCATAACGTGATACACCTGATTTATTCCATTTTTATAAAAATTAGTTTTTCTAGAAGCAATAAAGTCTTCGAAAGCAGATTTTATACCTTCATTGTTATTGAAGATTTTATCCTTCAAAAAAAGATCCAGATGTTTAAAGAAAAAAAGTCCGTTGGGGCAAGATCTGAGGAACATGCTGGATAACGGAGGGTTTCAAATTTTAGTTCGTTCAGTTTCTGGAGCGTGTTCTTCGAAACGTGCAGCCAAGCTTTGTCGTGGAGAAAAATTGGTCTTTTTCTGTTAACCAAAAAAGATCTTTTTTAGACAATTCCTGGTGGACTTTTTCTAAATGTGAACAGTACAGTTGAGAATTTACTGTTTCACCAGGTTTCATAAATTCATAATGTAAAATTCCATCTCAAAATCAACAAACAGATACTATAATCCTTTTTGTATTTATCTGTGGTTTCAGGAATGGTTTTGGAGATTCTTTTTTATCCAACCATTGGCCATTTTTTTTCCTGTTGTTATAAAGAATCCATTTTTCATTACACGTTACAACTATTTCCAAAAAAGAGTCGTTTTTGTTTCTTAACAGCAAAGAGGAACAGATTTCAAAACGACGATTTTTTTGATATTCGTCAAATTCATGGGGTATTCATTGATCTAGCTTTTTTGTCTTTCCAATCTGCTTCAAATGACTTAACGCTAGATTTAGATATTATTATTATTATTATAGACACTTTTCTAACTGTTTGACAAAAATTAGCTTCAATAACGTTCTTCAGCTTGTGATTATTAACAGTTGCAGCTGGTATTCTACAGTCTTTGTTCTCCAGACTTTCATATCCCTTCTGGATTGTATGAACCAACGTTGTACTGTTGTTGGAGTTACCAGATTCTCTCCAAGTGCAGCATTGATATTTCGGGCCGTTTCTGTTACTTTGGTCTCTCTTTTAAACTCATAGAGAAATATGATGTGAATATCGTTTTTAGATGACATTAGAAAAATTGATGAAACAAGGTTATTTTTTTTGTTATTTTTATCACTTTTTATATAACATTTTGTAGAGCAGATTCTGGCAAATCAAACAATATACATAACTTTTTTAAACTGTTACAAAATCGTTTAAAAATTAAACTGACAGTTTGGATATTAAAAAAACATCATTTGATGTGGGACAACCTAATAAATCTCTTGCTAATCCGGTCAGAAAAAATGGAATCACTCTTTTTTTGTATTGAAATTGTGTTATTTCGAAATTGTTAAATAAAATCTTTCTTTTTATAATGTTTTGTGTTCTTTATCATTTCAAGTTCCAGATTAATTAATATATATGTATATATTTATATATATAGTAAATGATTGGTAATCATTTATAAAAGTCAATAATCCTTAAAAAGAATAAAGTAACAAAATAATGATAGTGTTTTATATAAAGATCAAGAAAAATAAGATAATATTCAGTATGGAGCGACAGAAGTTGCGCTTGTAATTTTAAGCTGTTAATTATTATATGTTATATTTATTTATATTATATTATTGTTTATTATAGACGAACGATTTATTTAAGGTACTAGATGCTAATAAAATATTTACTAGTAGTGGTATCAGTACTGAAATCTAATAGATCAAAGTGGAAACTAATTGAATGACTAAAGAAATGGAGTTTAATAAGAGAATAATTGAAACAATCATAGAAACAGTCAGTGGTAACAAATAATCTCCAGGAAGAATTGAAAACTTGGTAAAAAAGAACTCAGATAAAGTAATCTTGAGAGAGAGCAAAAGAATAGAAAGTCTTGCTCAAATAGTAGAAAAAGGGTTGAAATCAATGAAGAAGTTACGGATTAGCGGATATCATGAAAAATCATTAGTGGGAGAAGAAAAGGAGAATTAAAAACCAATAGACGAGAAAAAGATCATTAAAATGGTCACGTGAACAACAATGGGGGAGTTCAAGTCTAAAAAAGACAAAGCTATAGGTCATTGGTTGAATCAATTAACAAGACTAGAAGTAAACGACATAGAAAAGGATAGGAAAAAAAATCTGCGTTGATGGCATTGCTATGTGAAGAAGCAACAGAATATGTTGAGATTTTGGAAGATGAAAAAAAGCTAACTTACAAAGAATTAAAAAAACCATTATGAAAGAAATATGATAGCTTTAAAAGCAGACTTACGGAAGAATCGAATTTGAGAGCATACACGATTGATATGCGAGAGAATGAATTTATGGGGAGCTGTATAAAGTTTATGGAACTAATAAAGGCAGTGAGTTCAGTAAGTGGAAAAGCTCTAACTCAAGTACAATTATAAATCTTAACTAGTAAACTAAAAAGTAAACATAAACTATGGTCGGTATTTATAAGAATGAGAAATCAAACAGATATCAAGGATGTGATTGTGGAAATAAATACAATCCATGTTTTAACTTGTCAACGTAACAGAAGAATAAATAAAAGAGCCTCGAAAAAAGAGGGAGAGCAAGGAAAAAAAATGAAGTTAGAAAACAAAGGGTTGTCTCCTTTGTAAGGAAAAAGGACATTTCAAAAGAGATTGTCCAAGATTAAGAGAAAAGCTAGAGGCTAAAGAAAAAAGTTGTAGAATGTTCAGAGTATTGAGAGAACCTATGATAAAACAATAATTTTGTCAGTTGATGTAAATTGATTAAAAACTGAAGGATTGGTGAGTTTTAAAACTGAAAAATCAGTAACTACAGTAGAGCTGCTGAAAAGTTCAAAATGAGAAAAATAAAACTTTCAAGTGCACAATTGATGTTGGACAATGGAAAGAATCTGGTTTCTGGAAGAATGAAACAATATTTGAATGACAATAATATAAAACAACTATCTTCTGCTCCCTATCATTCACAATCAAATGGTGTTGCAGAGAATCTTGTTAAAAAATTAAAAAATTTATTTTACAGAAGCCTGGAGGAAGGAATAAGTAAAAAAAAAGCCATTAGAATATTTCTTAAATCTTATAGAAACTCACTTTCTTCAAAGACGGGAAAAAGTTCTGTTGAGTTATTGTTTAATAAAAAAAGTAAAACAAATTAATGATGAAATAAAAATGGGGAATGAAAAGTTTAAAAATAGTAAAACTTTTCTACAAAACATATTCTAAAAGCTTAAAGAAAACTAAAGATTTTTTATGTAATAAGTCTGTGTAAGAGAGAACTAAGAATAAGTCATAGTGGTCGAAAGCCAGAATCAAAGAAAGGGTAGGAATCAATATGTACAAAATGATTTCGAATGATAAAAATTAAGTACATGTGAGAAATGCGAATCAATCGCGCAACGAAAAATTGAATCCCCTGTTGTATTGAGAAGAAGCAGTCGTATTGGAAAAATGCCAAGACTAGATTATAAACTACTTTCAGGAGGAGAGAAGTGAAGAATTCACGAAATTTAAATATAAACATCTTTAATTAAAATAAGTAGTAAGACTTTATTAGTTTTTACGACGGTTAAAGAGTGTTTTCGTTACGATCTTTCTGCAGCTATTGAGATCATGATCAGCTTAAACTATATAAGAAGACCTTTTTAATGGTGAAATCAGTTGCAAAACTACCCATACCTGTGTGCTGCATATTGCTAGTCTGTCTAAGTTAATATCATTTTATTTAATTTATTTAAGTTATTATTATCGTTATTGTATCTCATCTCTTATTATTGCAGTATCCTTTCATATTTTATATCGTGCCTATGCCGTAACATAAGGTATTCTTTGGTATTTCCGAATACTTTATTATTATTATTATTATCATTATTTTAGGGTTAAACGAAGTAACACTACTAAAAGTATTAATAGATTGGGTGTTCTGAGAGACTTTTGTTTAAGTAAGATACTTTATATAATTGTAAGTCTTTGATTTTTATTGTATTTTTTGTCATATTTAAAGTACTCTAAAGTCACCAAAAAATAAATATTTTACTATTGCGATAGTAAAATAACGTTGTAAAAAAGGGATAAATTTGATAGAAAGAGGAATTTGACAATTTCTGAGTTTTTTAGTGATAAAAGTTTGGAGCTGAGACTGCCACTTCATCAGACAAAAGTTATTGATATGATCGATAGGATCGAACTGCAAGGTGGATATGTCATTGATTGATACCCATATAGTATACAAAAGGTATTTACTGTAACCTCAGACATAGTATATGAGCAATTTGTATAAGGAGACTGAGACACATAAGATATTAGTGAGTAAAGTTAGTGGAATACTACCTGTACTCCTGCAACTTAAGAGATTTGAACATATTAGTGAAGTAACTGTTACAAAAGTGGTTGAAGAAATTGCTTCATACAGAGGGAGCAATACACAAAAGAAGATAGAAGACTACTTAAACCTACATTATCCAAGGATTGGTTCACCAACACTGGAAGACTATAATAGTGAAGCATCTGATATACCTGCTGAAAAAACGTTAGTTAAAATGGCTGAAACAAGCATATATATTGAAAAGGTTACTGAGTTTGACCATTACAACTCAGACACAAAGACATTTGATGATTTTATCTGGAAGATTGACACAGCATTTGAACTTGACCGAGTGGATGATGGAGATGATCATCGCAAGATACGCATCTTATATATGAAACTAAAGGATTCAACAAAAAGAATTGCTGCAAGACCAGGCAATCAATCATACCAAGAATATGTTGAACCATTTCGTGAGATATTCTCTACACTCGTCAATTCAATGACAGCGGTTGAACGATATAGCTTATACCAAATCGACATGGACAATCAAATAGAAAGTTTGAAGCAACTAGAAAAACTACATGAGTTAGCTACAAGTCACCTAGATATACCGCAACAAATTGGATCTCTAAAGCTGAAGTTGAGTGACACATATGCTGCTAACTTTAACCTATGGGTTAAGATAAGAGACTTCTCTGGTAATACACCAAACGAACTTATACTGGAAGTAATAGTTTTCATCAAATCAAGACAAGAGCGACTGAACATACTGAAAGCTGCTAAGAAGAAAGCCAAAAGTAATACCGATCCAAAATTACGAAAACCTGCCATCAAATGCTAATTTTGCTATAAAATAGGACACAAAAGTCACGACTGTCGAAAGAAGCAAGCAGATATGAAATATAATGGTCAAAGATACAATTCGGGTAATGAATCTAGATATAGTATAAAGAGAGAGGATCCATCTGTCATACATTGCGAGTCAAAAAACGTCTAACGTCTAGAGAAAAATATTCCCCTTTAGAAAAACGTAATGAGTTCAAACAACATCAACAATATAATTTACATACGAAGTACTCAGTATCGCAAAATCAGCATACATCAGATAATAGACAGGAATATTCTACTCATGCAGATAAGAAAACTTCTACCAATAGCACACCATGTGTAACATACTCAATATGTAAGAATTCAGATACACAAATATTTGGCCAGAACTACAATAAACCAGCAGACGCTCTATCTAAATCTAAAAGTGTGAAGTATGATGATAATATCAATTATTCGACGAGTGAGCCTAGTAAACCTAGCTTTGAAGCAATGGCAGTTCAAGATGAAGATGACGTTGATACACAGGATGATAGAGATATATAGGGACTAAGAGCCATATCAAAAGTATTTATAAATGATGTTGAACTGGAAGCATTAGTCGATTCAGGATCGCAAGTAACATTGTTAAGACAATCAATAGCCAATAAATTAAATTTAAAGATCAAGCCACTGAAGAATGAAGTCAAATGTAAAGGAATTGGAGATTCTGTAATATACCCACTAGGAATGGCCGATGTTAAGCTGCAATTGAATGAGAATACGTCCGATATACTAGCCTTGATTGTTGAAGATTTTGTGATACCATATAAGATGATTATTGGAACAAATACGTTGAAAAATGTCATTATTGCTATACAGGATGATGAAATATTAGTCGAACCATTAGTACCCGAAAAGATATTGTGTAATTCTGTCGATAGCCATCCAGAAGAGAGTATTGATCATCATAGTGATAGAGCTAAAACCTTAGACCTGATATACCAGCAATATGAAGATATCATCACAACTCATGAATACGACGTTGGAGAAGCTAAAATCGGTTGAATTTTAGATGAGGAGACCCCTTGTTTATTTTGATTAAAAAATGCGTTATAAACGTTTTTTTTTTATCAGATTGGTATTTTTTTTTACTTTTTTATAATTTTTGATAAAAAAATAAAAAATTTTTTTTTTTAAATTTTTGAAAAAAAAAATTTTTCTTTTTCCAAGCTATTTAATTTTAGTTAAAATAGCAATTTATATAAATTTGATTAAAACGACAAAATAATAAATAAAAAAGACTTTTTTTAATATTTATTGTTTAAAATAAAAAAATTATTAAAAATTATTAAATTAGTTAATTATTTATTAATATAAACGACTTCCCGTAAAGCATCGAGAAAGCCGGCCCATAATTTTTTTTCATTTGCCCGGCGCCAGGCAAATTTCTATAATCGTTCCTTCATGTTTTTCTTTGTCTTTGAGTGTGCCGGAATCATTATTTTGAAGCCGTTCCACATTCCTTCTATAGTATTCGTATGAATACCAGTTTCTGGATCCTTGAAACTTACACTGTGGTTTACCGTACAGTGCTTGAAGCCCAATTTTTCCTCAATTCCTTCGTAACCTCGCTAAAGATCAGTGTGGATGATGAAGCCAGGTTTGACGTGCTTTTTTATGACGTCAGGAAGCGTTTCACTGTCCCGTTTTTCAACAAGAACAGCAAAAACGCGTCTTTCTGTCGTTTTTTCCACACCGCTCAGAACCCAGACTCTATCTACAGGGTGCTCTCTATGGTACTTCCGTTTGCCTATTTTGGTTTCATCTATTTCCACAATGATGACTTCTCCACCGATAACACATTCTTCGGTTTCTAAGACATCCGCCACAAGTTGGCGGAAATAGCTCAAAAATAAGCAAACAGTAGCACTACTGTGTCCACATTGACTCATTATTGAGGTTACTGGAGTTCTACACAACCATAGGTAAGCCATGTGTAGAATCTTACCAAAAGGAAGTCGTTGGCCCCCAAAAAAAGTTCCATTCTTGGCACTTACGCTCTTTCTACAGCTTTTCTTAGTACATTTGAAGAGAAGCTTTGCTCTTTGAAAAGTTGTTGCTCCTCCACATTCTGAACATTCCATTTCTCTTTTTAATAATTCTCTCGTCTTGGAGATATTTGAGGGCTGCCTCCTCGTTGAAGAAAATGTTTGATAAAGAAGCCATTACTGGAATTGAAGCCATTTTAGAAGCGATTTTGAGTGAATAAGTACGTTAAATTTCGTTAAAGTTAAAATTTATGATCAAATATCAAATCCCTAATCATTTTACTTTTTTTTGATGATTTTTGATGAAAATGCGTTGTTTTTTTGATGATTTTATTAAAAATAAAAGAAAAATTTTTTTTAATTTTTTTGGGTTTTTTTTTTATCTTTTTTCCTCTTTTTTTCTCTTTTTTTCCTTTTTTCTGTATTTTTTTTGGTTTTTTAGTGTAAAAAAAATTTTTTTTTTTGAAAAATTTTTTTGAAAAATTTCAAAATTTTATTTTTTTTTCTGATTCCCCGTGTTTTTTTATGCTAGAAAATGTAATAAAAATTTTTTATTTAAAAAAGTTATTTGAGAGGTCTCCACATCTAAAAGAAATTCAAATTTTTTTCTAGAAAAGCAGCAGAAAGTTTTTGAAAATTTATTAAATTTTTTTTAAAATATTAAAAAATATATAAAAATTTCAAAAAAAAAAATTACCTTAATTATTATATATAGTAAATTTTATAAAATGTAATGGCGTCTAACTTGTGGATAAGTAAATAATTAGATCAAAAATATTTATTACAAAAAACCCCTAAAAAGGATAATTATAATTAATAATAATAATAAAAAGTATTTCACAATATTTTAAAGTTATAAAAAATTAAATAATGGTATATAAAATGAAAAGCGCTTTTTTAGAAGTAGATATATATTTTTCTAGTAAAATTTGTCCCAAGATTCATTTTTACTATTCACCCTTCCCTTCTTCAGAAAGTGGTAACTCAGCTTCAATATTTTAAGGTTTGATGATAAATTTATAAGCTACATAAAAGCGTTCTCGTGAGTTTGACATCTTTTTGTAAAATATATGGTATTCATCTGCCGAAAGAACAGTAAATGGTCTATTATAAACATACTCAAATTTATTTTTAGGATCTACTTTTTTTACAAAGATTAAATCTTTTTTCTTGAATTGAAGGGTTTCGTGAGTAGGTGAGTGACCTTTGACTGATAATCTTTTATTTATCATATTATTAAAGTTTTCTGAGTACATTTATTGAATTTTGTACATAAGTTCACTAAATTCTATATTTTTATCAATTGTGTCGGGTTTTAGTTTTATGTCAGTGACCAAGTTTGGGGGAGTGCCGAAGAAGATTTGAAAAGGACTAAAACCTTCAGTGTCTAATTAAGTTATATTGTAAATATCAACAAAATTCAATTATTATGTCTCATTGTTTCAAATAACCAGGAGTGTTAATATCATAAGTAAATTTTGATACCATCACCTCTATTGTTCTAAAGGCTCTCTCCACAATCGTTGTTGAAGAATGAATGTGCGGAGTACCTCTTTTCATAGTGAATTTTTATAGTAGTACATAATTTGGAACATTCTTCAGTAAAATACGTTGCATTATCTGATCTTAGAACTAAAGGTTTCCCAAATCTGTGTAATAGAGTTGCTAATCCTTTCGCTACTTTTCCATTAGTGGCATCTTTTACAGAAGTACCTATAAAAAACCTGCTACATGCACACGCTGTATTGAAATTCTAAATGGTTAGAATTATTTTTAATGATCCTACAGCATATGACGTGCTGTATAAAATTGAAAATGCAATACCGCCTCCTCTATTTAAACGACCAATATCTTGGAAGTAGGTGGAGATATTGGTAAGGAGACCATGGTGGAGGATAACTGAACAAGTTTGAAGGTCTACACCTACCAAATTTCCAGCAGTCGTAATAAATACTGAGTTATCACTGCTCTCATATTTTCTTCTAGCTTCATCCTTTTCTTCCTTACTTAATGTACTACAATATTTTACAGTAGTATACTTTTTTTTTCTATATAACTCCTCGCAGAATTAAATTTTCTGGATATTTCTTACGATTATTACCACTCTGAATGGTTTATTTCCATAAATATATTTTTTTAAAATTCTTAATCTTCTTATTCCATCTTCATAATCAGAAATATCTATTAAATTTTCTTTCTTTATCATTGTTATTATAATATTGCTCTTAAACGAGACTCCTCTGATTAATGTGTGTGGAAGAGGGAGGCGTGATATTTTTATAATTTTCTCGATGGCAATATTGGGCAAGGATCCGCTACAAAAAATGAACTGGGTTTCACGTAAGGTATCAAAATAGCTCAACATCTTTAGATAGTTCGGACGGAAACCTAATCCTTGATCGAATATGAGATAGGCTTCATCAACGATAAATTTCTTTAATTTTTTATTCTTGTATAAATTACTAAGAATAAATCTTAGATCTTCTCCAATGAAACTGTCTGGAGTTGTTAAAATAATGTTATAATTTTCACTGAATTCTGAGGATGAATCCATGGACAGTTTCATTAATTTACGTTTTTCAGCGGCAGTGATATTCATATTAAAAACGATATACGGTAATCCAGCTTTTTGACATATGTTCATATACTGTTCACACAGTATAATAGTAGGCAGTACGATGACTGATGTACAGTCAATTTCTGCGATTACTGTGGACAAAAACGTAATGGTCTTACCAGAACCTGGCGGAAGACATAGAAACAAATTATCTCCTGTAGAATAGATGTATCGTATTAATACTGTAAAAGCACTCCCAACTTACCTCGTTCTATACATAAAACAGAGAGAAACTGTGCACGACTTTTAAAATTATTAACGAAAAATACCGCCTCTAAACCGATTTTTATTTGTTCGACATTTTTCAGGACTGTTTCTTCAAAAGTATCTTCTGTAATTGGTGCAGAGATAGTTTTTGATGTATTTACGGATACATGATCCAATAAAATTTTTTTGGTGATAGACATTATCGTAATACAAGATTGTAATATAGCTAAAAGAAAACATAATTAAAAAATTGAAACCCGTTTATAATAGGTGAAATATAGATAATTACACGCAGCGAAAAAGATTACGATTAGAAGTAATTGTGTTATGTGAATATATAAGTTACTGTATCAATTAATAAAGAATGTATTTTGTAATTAGCTAAGCTACATTCCGCTATTACATTAACTACAATAATATATAATATACCAATAAACTATTTTCGGCTATTACATCAACCATTAATAATATGTATCTGTTATCATCTCTTGATAAATTGATTTGATATAAACCACTAAGGTCAACATAGTGGCAAATACGTGGTTTTGAATATCCCACTATTTTCTTTCCTTCTTTTTTGGCATAAGATAAATTGCTATATTGGCATGGTGTGCAATTCTTAACAACAGCCATAATTATTTTGTTTTGATCCGGATTATACCATCTGGAGCGTAATATTTTGGATAATTTCATATGATTAAAGTGTCTGCTTTGATGAATCTTTATTGCCACTTCCTCAAATTTGTTTTTAGAAAAATACGGGACCTATGATATTTTTTTATTAATATTAATGTTTTTCTCTTTAGGCCATGAAGATTGTCCAATTTAAAGTCTGTGATGGATTTATCTTCATTTTGTAATCTTTTTAAATCATATTCACCGACCATGTTCATATCTTTTGTACTATACAATTGTGAAATATTATTAACTATTTCCATGTCTACAGATCTACTTAGTAGATCAGCTACTTTGTTTAATGATCCAGGGCAGTGAACAGCTTTCACATTATATTCTACTAATTTAGATATCCATGATTCAATAATTGGAGTTAATTCTGAGTGATCATTTCCATTGATCATACTAACCATTGGCTTATTATCACAATGGGGGATAATAAAGGTTTCTAATATACCAGTCTTATTCATATTTAAAAACATCGTCTATATTTTTAAATGAAATTTAACTACATAATAAAATGTGGTTTAGTAGTCTTTGAGATAATCACCAAAAAACATTTTTTTTTATTTTTTCTTTATTTTTAAATTGCTTTTTTTGAATTAATGTTTTATGTTGCAAATTTCTCATAAACAGTTAAATTTTAGCCGGAAAATTTATTTTTAATAAAAAAAATCATAAAAATTAACTTGTTCGAGTTCAAATTTGTTTCCAAATAAACTTAAAATAACAATAACATTTTTTTAAAATATATTTTTTGTGTAAAATAAAAAAATAATCTTGGGATATTTAATTATCTATGGAATGACTATAAGTTCGTAACATTTTGGCAAGAATTTTTCGAGTTAATATAAATAGACTGTTTTTTAAATAATTTATATGTATTTTTTTAAAATAATTTTGGAATAAGAAGTTTTTTAACAATATTTTTAACATTTTTTAAATTAAAATATAATTAAAACTGCAGTGATTAACACTTATATATAATTAACTAATTGATAAAATAGACTTATAATGTAAACTTTATTAGCAAAAAAGTGATGTTTTAATAAAATGTTTAATTATATACATTTATCTTATCTTATGCACCAAACAAAATGTTTGACGCAGCATCGAGGGAGGGTAAGTAGGAACCTATTTCAATAGATCTATGAAATCCTCAATATTGTTCTCTGAGGAAAGTAAGATGCCAAGTTTTTTCAATGAGTTGAATATACTTGAGCCAAGCTCCGATATATCAAATTGACCTTTAGCAACTCTATCGACGAAGGAGTGAAAAGGGAAAGCATCTTTTAGACAATGATGCTCACGGTATGATGGTGATTTCAGGTCTTTTATTTGTTTCAATAGGTTAGAATATGGAAACTGATCTTTTTCTTCAAATCATTTTTTATATCATTCATTTGTGTAGGTATTTGAAACATAATTACAATCTGTCATGATTATAAGATTTTGAATGCTTTTATGTTGAGCTATCTTTAAAACAAATAGAAGTGTGTAAGTCTTCATACGTGATGCAGTAGAACGTCTTATGGCAAACGATCTCCCTGATTTATACAATGGAGAATTATCGTAGCACCCAACAATACCAATAACGTGGCTAACCAGTAAACATTCTTGTACATTTTTGAGTTTGAAGCGCTTTCATAAATGACGGCGAAGGAGAAACCAGGGTTTAGCTTTAGTAGTGTCAATATCACTTCTTCAGATTTAATAAGCGGTTGAAGATACTTGAGATTAATTTGTTGCTCATAACCAATTGTAGCGTGATTGAATTAGGTTGTTGAGTTTGTGGGGATCTCAAGGCTAATATTATTCATTCGATCTGACAATTCAAGAACATGTCGTTCTAGAGAATCGTCCAGTGATTGTTGGTAGTTCGGGGAAGACAAACGGGGGTTGAATAAAGGTGATTCTGAAAGTTGTTCTACAAGCTCCGTTTTAAGCCAGATCACTGAATTAGTTAGTAAGTAAGGTGTGTACAAAGAAGTAGGAGTGCCTTCAAAAACGTAAATAGATGAAATCAAATGTGTCATTTTGTCTTCATCTTCTACGAAAAAAAATTTGGCGGCCATATGTACCCAGTAAACGGCTTCTTTCAAATTTTTCTGATACACTACCACGTGATTTGAAATATACATTCTTAGATGAAGGAATGCATTCTTCAAAAGTAGGTAATTTTATGGGTAAAACTGTGCAGTTTAAGTAATATTTTTCAGCTTGCGAAAGGAATTGGACAACAAATTGGTTGCCAGGATGCTATGCAGTGATTAACACTTGTATATAATTGATTAACTTTTAAGTAAACTTTATTGTAAACTTTATTTACAGAAATGGTGATAAATTTATAAAATATTAACTATTTATATTTATCTTATGCGCCAAACAATTTAATCTGTTTGTTTGACGCAGCACTAACAAAAGATAAATTTTCAAAGTATAATTATTTGTGTTATTTATTATTTTTTATTAAAAATGTCTTCATTGTTTTTTTAAATGTTGGTAATGTTAAAAAGTAATCAGTCTTGATCTCTTTTATCAACTTTTACATTATGTTAGAATTTTTTTTGTTAAACCTAATTTGAATAATACAGCAACATATGAAATTAAACTAATTTAAGATTTACCTCTTTTGTCAAAGAGTATCTAGATTCACAGGTTCTTAGTAAATTTTATTAGTAGGTAAACTCTAAGTTTTGAAAAAAAAGCGGTATATTATGCAAAAATAGAACTTATATTTAACTAAAACATTCATCAAATATAAAATTCTATTTCCTGAATACACCACTTAATTATATAGTGTCAGTTCAAGCAATCGTAACTGGAATCACGCTATAAATAAAACATTCTGTTTTTACATTGTTATCTATAGCACAGTCTTCTAAGAGATTTCATTGCTTTTTCCATTTTCTTAAAACACTGTAACCCTCCCACAATTTCGAAAAACAAAAATTTACTATTATTTCTGCACTTGATACATTTATTCACTATATTCTTTAAATTAAGAATTATAATTTAACTGAAATCTTTCTTTTTTACAACTACCATCACTAGCACTAATTATTTTATATTATGCAGATTAATAAATTCATCTATTTCAAACTGAGATTTCAGATAAAAAAGACATAGAACTTCAAAATCGTTGCTGTTCCTAAGCGATATATTTTTCTTACGTGCTCTATTTGGCTTATTATTTGCTCTAGGATAAATATCCTTTCATTACATTAATTTTATTAAATTATCTTTCTCCAGAGTATCAAAAAATTCATCAATCATATCCGAACGGTCACTATTTTTTGTCAATCTTATGTCACCCTTTTCTTTAGCAATTTCTTAAATTACTACACTTGAGGGTTTGGATAGATTCACTTTTTTATCTAAGCAGTTGATATAATCAATCTTTCTGACCTAATATTTACTCTCAAACTCAATTTTGTATATTGAATCCCCAATTTTTTCACCACTAAGCTATCATACCATATATCCTTCTGCTTATTCTTTTTGAATTTGCAAGGTACATTTATAGCATAAGAAACTGTTTTGTATTTAACAAGCATATTTTTTGTTTTTTCATCACATCTTTAAAACAAATCTATTGCTGTTTTATTACTCCGGGTTGTTCTAAAATTTAAAAATAACTGTGTTCCTTCAATACTGTTTCAAAATTCTTAGATTTTTATAGCTTATTTTTCAACTGTGCTTTTATTAAAATTATGCATCTCTCTGCATTTCCATTTGAAATACTAACAGTTGGAACTGAAAATATTGCATGTACTTTATAAATTTCTAAAAACGATAACGTTTGTTCAGAAGCAAAGACCAAAGCGTTGTCCAAAACAAGTATGGGTAGTTTCTCATAATAATTGAACAAATCAGTGCACTTGTTTATTTTTTCATTACTTGACAGTGACTTCAATAGGAATACTATTAACAATCTTGAAAAAATATCATATATTACCTAAACTTTTTTCTTATACAATTCCCCATTTTTTGCATGATATTGTTTCTTATCATATTCTGAGGTCAGTCAAGAATGAACAGCGAATCTTTTGTTTCTTCTGTTTGTGATACATAAGTAACACGACTTGTATTTAATCTTAATTAACACATATATTCCTGAAAATAAAAAAAACTTTTCTTGTTATTTTCATCATTGTATCTATGAATTTGTGATTTATATGTAATTTCTCCACCACTTTATCTGCAAGTAATTTTGGAATCACTATTCTTTTTTTTACGAAAACCAATTTTTTCTTAATTGTAAAGTGCTTTATATCAGTCCTAAATATTAAATCTAGATTTTTCTGCTTAAGCTCGGACCACCCATTTTTTTAAATATTCGTTAGAATCTGTAAATTCTTATCAGACACATGCGCTTGCTTAATTTCATCTCTATCAAATTTTAATTGCTAAAATGGTTCTCCAATTGTCTGGGAGAATATCACTAACTCATTTTTTGAAAGATTATTTACATACTTTGATTCAGCTATTTCATATATATTATTTTCAATATCAATCGTTTTGAAAATGACATCATATGGAATTATCTTTGCTTAAATAAGTTGTGTTGCATTTTTCACCACAAATTGAGCTTTATTTAAAACAAACTGTAAATCTTTTAATTTAAATAACATGTTACACGAAATGCCGAAAAAAAGTGAAATTACTGTGAAATACTTTTTGCAGAGCCAGCAGAAGTTTCAAGTTTAATTAGTAGTTTTTTTATACACTTTATTAGAATCTTTTTCGTTATTGAAAATGGATAAAAAACGATTTTTGTATTCACATTACATAAGATAAACCATGGCATTTTCTAACATATCTACCAAATTCTTTATTACCTCTGCAACCTAATCTTATTGTAACAATCAAAATTTCGTAATATTTATTTTTAGTTTCTCAAACTTATTTTTGATAAGATTTTCAATTCCCTCTTTCTTATTTGTAACTAAATACGAGTCATCCACTAAAGTTGTGAATGAAGGAATAAACTGTACGTAGTACTGAAACTTTGCTAATACAGAATTCAAATCTTTAGCTGTTCTTGGAGTTTTTATCTTTAATAAAAAAATCATTTTACATTTTGGCAATGGAAGATCGTGCTTTACGTCAATTTCTATTCCTAAGAAATTTACACAAGATACATTTACCATACACTTGTCTTTTGAAAACTTAAAAATAATTTTTTTTAGCCTTTTTAATATATCCAAGTTAATTTCTTGATGAATATCTATCAGGAAATACTTTCAAAATTTGTTATCATCTTCTACATTGTAGTGTACTGTTATTTTGCTTCCCGGTTTTAACTACGGATCTATCAATATTTTGGAGTCTTTTTTTCATAAGAAAATCCGGTACATTATTTTTAGTACCCCGCTAATTTCAAAGAGCCATAACTCTCTTCAAAATTTTTCTTTTTTTATAAAATTTTGAGAGATGAGATTCCTATCCAATCCTCTTTTATAACTTAAAAAAAAAGTTAAAAAAAAAATTTTATTTTTTACTTAAAAATTCATAATAAAAACGAATGTCCCTCAAAATGGATTCAAATTTTTTTTTTATTTTTTTGCCGCCATTTAAATTCATACATGTAGTCTTCTAACATGCTTCTCTGTGTTCCACATTGTCTTTTGAACCTTCCTTTTACGGATCTTCAAACTCTTTCAATGTTTTGGGTATGAGCATTTGTTAGTGGGTCCACAAAGTTATATTTGTGATTATCTTCAAATGCTCATACCCAGAATCACTTATTTGGGAATAGCTTCTTTACATATCAGAAATAATGAGTGTTTCTGGAAGCACTCTTCTTTTCAAAACTTTCATTAGCGTTTCTGAAGCTCTATTTGCAACTGGCCCCACAAAACACTCCTTTGTTTCCCTGCAAATTTCTCCAAAACACCATTGCTGCGGTAGGATTCTGCCACAATTATATTTTCTTCGCGAAAAGAGGGTTTCATCCACTTCAACTGTTAACCTTTTTCCTCCTATTTTATTTTCCTCCTTTTTCTCCATATAAAGACAGACCTCTTTCAAATAACTGTTCCAAGCAACAACAGTGCTTGCATTCAGCCCCAATTCTCTCTTCATATCTTCCACAGACGATTGTTTATGGGCCCAATAATAAATGAATGAAATTGTCTTTTGTAATGACAATTTGGTTCCATCAAACTATGAATTCACATTTATTCCACTTTCTTTGCTGCAACTTCTTAAAATACAACGTCATCTTATTAGATTCGTTAAATTTAGCTTCATAAAATGACTATTTTCATATTTTTTTACTGTTGGAAGTAGATTATACTCTTGAAGATATTTAATTGCTTTTTCTTCATCAGAAATCATTTTTGTAAGTATTAAAACATTCATAACTCTGAAAAAAAAAAATTATTTATTTCAAATCAAATATCAATTACCTTTTTTTTCTTTATTTTTCACAAACAAAATCAAATTTTATTATTTAAAAAATTATTTAGTAAAATCAAATATTAATTACCTTTATTTCATTCATTTTTTATTATAAAAATTGATATTAAACTTTATTTTTTTTATTTAATTTATGATAATTTTTAGAAATTACTATATAATATTTTAATATTCAAAAATAATTTTTATATGTTAATTTTATTAAATCAGTAGATGGTGGGGTTCTAATCAGAAAGAACCGAAATTCCTTTATAGGTTCCATCAAATAGGTAATATTCATATTTTTTAGTTTATCAAAAAGTAAATAAATGATTTTTAATATTATCAAAAGATTAGATAACTTTTTTAATTTTATAATTAGTAATAACATTAGATAATTTTTTTTCATATTAAAAATAGAGTTTAATTTTTTAGAATTTTATAAAATATTTAAAACAAAACTAAAATAAATAAATATAAATAATAAAATGCATTTTGAAAAAGTAAATATAAAATTATTTTTTCAAATAAATGTATTTTGTTACTATCAATAAAAGCTTTTTTAATTTTATTTTTGCTACTTGCAATTACAATAATTTTAAATCATATATCAGTAAAATGTGCAGGTCTGACATCTTACAAAAAAATATCATCTTGCAAGTTTTTGGAAAGGTTGAATAAAATTATATTATTTTATCATTAAAAAACTCGAAAACCAAAAGCTTGCAAGTTTCTTAATTAATTACCTTTTTAATAATTTTTTTTATTGTCTACGATTAATTTATGTAGCTACAAGTTACTTATAGTTAAATAAAAGTTTAAAAACAAAAAAAAAGTATGTTATCTTAAAATTTTGTACACTACTAGGATAGGGACGCCAGAATGCAAGTTATTAAAAATAGGCACTATATTCTTATATTTAATTATTTTACTGGATCTTGTTAAATTTACTTATGTCTAGAAGAACAAGATTACAAAGTGTAGCAAATTTTACTGTTGAGAAAAAAAAACAAATAAACAAATGCTTCATCAAATATTTGAAGAAATTGAAAAACAAGGAAAAGTTATAACTTAAGAAAAATGAATAAGTGATTCTAAAAACAACATTCTCGGAATACAACCAATTTGTCTGTCTGATCAACCAAACGAAAACAATTTAGAGAACCTGAAATCTGTTATCAATAATCTAATCGAAAATGCTTTGCAGGAATATTTTCTAAAAGAACTTGCTAAGAGAGAGAAATGTTAGTGCGAATCCCACACCATTTACAAAAATATCGAAAAAAGAAGACCTCAAATTATTTCAGTTGAGAGAAATTTACATACTAAAGTTTTTAAAAAATGGTCTAATGAAAATTTTACAAATTTCGAAAATAGAAATGTTTCAATGATAATGCCAAATAAATTTTTAAATAAAGATTGTTTTATCAAATAAAAAAAAAAGTTCCAAAGTTATTGCTGTATCAATGGTATTTTACCCGATGACAAGTTTAATACATTGGTCTTATTCTTGGAAGAAAATGTGCTTCAAAAAATTTACGAAAATGATATACTTAACAATGATTACAATGAACTTCAAATTTCCTGAAACAAAATTTTGATGGAAGCATATTAATACGTGCTGTATCAGATAAACTGATGCTTCCGGTTGGTAGAAAAGCTCAAAAACCAGATGAATTTGATGTAATATCTTAAAAAAATAGTTATTACATTGATATTTAATTTCCTATTGAAACTAGGGAACTAAAGAATTATGAAAAACTTCAATATCTTGCAAAAGTACTACCTTCAGCAATTTAAAGCTTATTTTTCTGTTCAAGTAAGAACAAGTTTAAAGAAGGTGTTGTAAAAGCTAAGAAAATCTGGGTACATGAAATGAAAGATGAAAATGATAAAGCTAGAAGATTTTCAATTATTAAAAATACGGTACTATTCCGTTATATCCCTTCTAACAAAAAGTGATAGAAAATACTTGATATTTGATAAAATTTCCCCAAATAAAATCTTTATTGCATTAATGAAATAGAATGAACTTAATATAAAGTAGAAAACATAAATAAACTTTTTTGAATATTAATTAATAATAATGGGAAACATGATGATAATTGATATTTGAGTCATTTTTTTTCGTTTTATGACAAAAATTAACGACAATTTTTTAATTTTATGATAAAAATTAACGATAAATTTAATTTTTTTTATCCATCTTGTAAAAAAAGAAGATGGAGAATCTGATAAACTTATTTGTTTTTCAAAAAAAATATTTTTTATATAAGTTTCTATCATTTTGAGCTAAAAAAGGGTATAACAGAATAGTATCAAGAATAGTATCAAATTGATAATAAATTTTTTCTATCCATCTTATAGAAAAAAAGATGGTGAATCTGATAGATGTATTTATTTTTCAAAATTTATTTTTAAGATATGTTTCTATCATTTAAATTTGGGAGGGAGAAAATATAACGGAATAGTATCATAAAATTTATAAAGTAGTTGTGGACCTGAGACTTACAAATGAGTTAATATGGAAAATAGATTATGGCTCTTTACAAATTAAAGATTTCAAACTTATGAAGGGTAATTTTTATTACTTCTGTTCATTGGATTTAACACAGTGTTTCTACCAATTTTCTCTAAAAGAAGAAGATAGACAATATTTTGGAACCTCTTTTACAGATTCACAGCCAAGAGATACAAACTTTACTAATGGGGTTTGTGAATTCACCAAGTATTCTTAGATAGCTGTTGAAAAGAAAAATACCACCAACAATAATCAAATTTTATTATGATGATGGCTTTATGGGAACTAAAGACACTATAAATGACCATGTGAAGAATATTGAAGAAATTTTAAAGCAAATACATTTGGCAGGTTTAAAAATCAACTTAAATAAGTTTATTTTATCTGCAGACTCAATTTCTTTTTTAGGACACCAATTGGGGGAAAAAGGGAACGTCACTCTTTGAGAAAACGATAAACATAATGAAATCATATAAAAGATCTGTAAATGCAGATGGTGTTAGAAGATTTCTTGGATTTATATTTTATTATAAAAAATATATACCTCAATTATCAAACTTGTTGTTTCCTATTAAGTCTTTTCTGAAAAAAAGAAGAAAGTTTGAATAATTAGAAACTTGTGAAAAAAATTTTGAGTTGATAAGAGAGATACTTGTATGAAAACCTATTGTGGGTATAGAACAAAAAGATCTACCGTTGCTTATTTACACTAATGTTTCTACATGGACATTTAGGAGAGTGATAATGCAGAAAGAAAATAATGAGAGAATTCCACTACTTTACTGGTCCGGTATGAGAAATCATTATAAGAAAGTTAGATCAGCATGTTTTTTGGAATTGCAGTGAGCAATTACTTTCTACCGTGAAAACAAACATAGAATATTGTTAGGAAGCAACATTGAATGGTTTTTAGACAGTGGAACGGCAGTAGCAATTCTTAAGAAAGGCTGCACAGAAAATGAACAATTTTTGGCTTGAATATTGGAATTACCAATACAAATATAATTTTCACATATTTCGGGGGTAAAGAATGTGGGGGCTGACAATCTCTCTAGAGATATAGATATGGAGAGCTTGGAATTGCAAAACAATGTGGTGAATCAAATTAACGTTATGGACAAAGGAGAAATTCCAATTATTGTGAAGAGACCAAGAGGGAGATCAAAAAATGTTCCTAAAACAATTCCTTTAATAGTAAAAGAGGGAAAGAAGAGGGGTAGAAAAAAGGAAAGAAGAAAAATTGGTACTTTGTGGTTTTAACCCCGCCATATACTGATTTAATAAAATTAACATATAAAAATTATTTTTGAATATTAAAATATTATATAATAATTTCTAAAAATTATCATAAATTAAATAAAAAAAATAAAGTTTGATATCAAATTTTATAATGAAAAATGAATGAAATAAAGGTAATTAATATTTGATTTTACTAAATAATTTTATAAATAATAAAATTTGATTTTTTTTGTGAAAAATAAGGAAAAAAAGGGTAATTGATATTTGATTTAAATTAAATAATTTTTTTTTTCAGAGTTATGAATGTTTTAATACTTACAAAAATGATTTCTGATGAAGAAAAAGCAATAAAATATCTTCAAGATTATAATCTACTTTCAAAAGTAAGAAAATGTGAAAATGAACATTTTATGATGCTAAATTGAACGAATTCAATAAGATGGCGTTGTAATTTAAGAAGTTGCCGCAAAGAGTGTGGAATAAGGGTGAATTCTTGGTTTGATGGAACCAAATTGCCATTACAAAAAGCAATTTCATTCATTTATTATTAGGCCCATTAACTATCGTCTGTGGAAGATATGAAGAGAGAATTGGGTCTGAATGCAAGCACAGTTGTTGCTTGAAACAGTTATCTAAAAGTAGTCTGTGTTTATATGAAGAAAAAGGAGGAAAATAAAATAAGAGAAAAAAGATTAACAGTTGAAGTGAATGAGACCTTCTTTTTGCAAAGAAAAAAAAATTGTGGCAGAATCCTATCGCAGCAATGGTGTTTTGGAGAAATTTGCAGGGAAACAAAGAAATGTTTTGTAGAGCCAGTTGCAAATAGAGCTTCTAAAACTCTAATAGAAGTTTTGAAAAAAAGAGTGGCTCCAAAACACTCATTATTTCTGATATGTGGAAAGGCTGATCTCAAATAAGTGATTCTAGGTTTGAGCATTTGAAGGTGAATTACAAATATAACTTTGTGGACCCACTAACAAATGTTCATACCCAAAACATTGAAAGAGTTTGGAGATCTGTGAAAGAAAGGTCCAAAAGACAATGTAGAACACGGAGAAGCATGTTAGAAAGCTACATGTATGAATTTAAATGGCGGCAAAAAAATAAAAAAAAAAATTTGAATCCATTTTGAAGGACATTCGTTTTTATTATGAATTTTTAAGTAAAAAATAAAATTTTTTTTTTAACTTTTTTTTTTAAGTTACAAAAGAGGATTGGATAGGAATCTCATCCCTCAAAATTTTAAAAAAAAAGAAAAATTTTGAGGAGAGTTATATGTATTAGAAAATGGTGGGGTTAAAACTACAAAGTACCGAAAAATGTATTAAATGTTAAAAAAACAAAAAAATATATTTAAAAATTATTTTTTTTTATTATATTTTACAAGAATATCTAAAAAACAATGTCATATTTGCCACATGCTGGGATTGAACCAGCGACCTTCGGTTTACAAGACCGACGCTACTACCACTGAGCCAATGTGGCTGTGAACACTGGGAGTGAAAGGGTGACAATATAGTCATTGATATCGTATTTTACTTTTTCTAGAATAAATGACGATATCATCATCTTTTCATTTTTTTTAAAAAGTAGAAATAAATGATGTTAACGTTATCTATTCTAGAAAATTTAAATTAATGGAATAACTAACTATTTCATCATTTCATTTTTTTTTAAAATGTTTTAACAACTATAAAACAATAAACGAAAATTTAATAAACAAGTAACTTTATTAATAATAATTCTTAAAAAACAACAATATTTAAAAAAAACTAATAATTACAATTAATTTAAAAAAACTTCTTTTTATCTGCATTCTATGGACCATTAAAAACCTGAAAAAAAATTGTCAATCACTGTAGAACAATATTGTAAAAACTTACCTATGATAACAAAATTAAAAATTACTTTTATATCTGGAAGTAAAAAATATAATTAATCGTGAATAATGTATAAGAACTTACATTAAAATAAAAAAGAAACGAACAAATGACACTTTTATTATCCATTGAAAAATCTGAAAAAGTAATAATTAGACAATATAAGAAAATTACTAAACTTACATAAAACAGTGTTTTTATATAAAAGTCATTGTACAAAAATTGAAATTTTATATCTGAAAAAAGAAATTATATAAATTAAAAATAATGTATGAAAACTTACCTAAAATTTCAAAAGATGCGTAGACATTTTTCAACAAAGTAAAAAAACAGCTTTCTCTAACGACGCATTAAAAATACTAAAAAGTTAATACTTAGTACTTAGTACTTAAACAATAAATAAAATTTTTCTATATATTTAATATTTTAATTAACCTTTTAAACTTTATAATAATAAGAATTTAGATTTAAAATATTAATTCAATGGTCTTAATAAATAAAATAAAATACAATAAGAAAATTAACATACATTTAATGTTTTTTTCACTATTAATTTAGAGAAAAGAATTGATATAATGTAATATTATATAAAGTAAAACTGATGATTTTGTATTCAAAAAGTTAATCCTACGAACATATAAAAAGAATAAATTACAAAGAAAGAAATGAGATGATCATGAATGATCAAGTTAAATATTGATTTTATACATTGATGATTAATTTTAAATATTATTATTTTTTTATATATATTATTATTTTAATTTGGATTCAAGATCCATTAATAAAGCATCTAAACTAACTTCACGACTATTTATTTACGTGCAGAGTCCAGTCAAAAACATAAAAATTTTACTATAATAACATTAGTTACCTAAAACTAAAAAGTCAATCGTTATCAAAAGATTACAAACAATGAATATAATCATTTCATTAATCACTTTTATAGAAAATTTCTAAATAACATTGAATGATTGTGGTATTCTTTTTTATGTTATTTATAGATAATACAAAAAATTATTGAACTTACATAAAACATTTCTATAAAAATAGTAAGAATTATTTTTATATCTAAAAAAAAAAATTTAATTAAACAATTAAAATAAAGTTTATTACAAAAAAAATTAACAAAATATAAAAATAAATATAAAAAAATTTTTTAAAAATTAATTTCCAATAACATCATTCTTTATCTTTTCCCATTCCTCACAAACTGCTTTATTGTAAACTCTTCCATTTCTATGAACATTTTCTACTGGGCAATTGAAAGAGAAACAAAAAAAAGAAATCACACGTTTTAGACACTTTGGTGGCAAAACTGGTGTGACAGATGAAATTAAAGTTGCTAATTGACATACTTTAAAAATGTCACAACTTTCTAATAATATTGAAAAACCAAAATTCAATATAAATTTTTTTTCATTTTTAAAAACTGAAAGTTCATAAATTTTTTCATTTAAATCCAATTCTCTTGCTGAAATATTCATTGAAGTAAGCAAAACTTCAAATGGATTTACTTCAATGAACCTATTTTTTGTTTTTTCTTCAGCTTTTTTTTGATAAAAATTGAAAAATTGAAAAAATTGCTTTTTCACCATTTCTGAATTAATATTGTACATTTTTTCAAATTTATTGTATAATTGGTCAAGAAATTGTTTTCTATTATTTGAATTACTTAAAAAAATGTCAAGATCACTTATTGACATATTCTCTCACTGATAATAATTAATTTCATTATTTTCTGTATTTTTTCCAAATTTCTTTCTTTTTCGTACAATTCTTGCATTAACACCATCTTTTAACTTTTTTTCGCTAAGACAAAATGATTGAATTTTGTATATTGTTAAAAAATGATTGATAAAATCAGTGTAGAATCCCTTTTTTTTACGTATTTCAACAGGCAATTGAAGACAGACATCAATTGATAAAGAAGTAATTACTTTATTATGTTTTTCATTCAATTCATTATCATTTTTTTCAAAGTACTAAAATATTTAAAGTATATAAAAAATATAACTTACTTTCATAGCATTTTTTTGCATCAATGTGAAATTTCTATTTTTAAAGTCTTGTTTGATAGATTCTTTTAAAAGTCCACTGATCTAAAAAGATAAAATAAATTTTAAAAAAATATTAAATTTACAGTTGGTTGAAGAGTTCTTTTTTTTGAAATATTTATTTTTTAAAATAACTAATATTTTTCTAAAAAAGTTAAAATTAATAGTCAAAAAAAATATCAAATAACAAAAGAATTAATGTATAAATGATTGTATGTTATAAAAATTTATTTTAATCATAAAAAAAGTTTATATCATTGCAGTATATGATATTCCTTCTGAAAAGACTGATAAAGTATACGTTATATAAGTAAAACAATAAGTTTTTTTGGTACTATTGGATTTTATGCCTTCCATTTTTTAATTTGCATATAACTTATTCAAAAATTTACTAAATTAAAAAATTTTTTAAAAAATGAATCCCCCTAAATGTTTCTAATAAAATTAAGAAAAAAAATTAAAATTAAAAAACTTTTATTACTCATTTAAAAAATTATTAAAGATAACAATGTCCCTTAAAATGGACTCAAATTCATTATCTTTATTTTTTTTCCTCCATAAAAATTCGTGCATGTATCCGTCCAACATGCTTCTATGGGTTCTATTTTGCCTTTTGGACCTCTCCTTCAAGGATTTCCAGACCCTTTCAATGTTCTGGGTATGAGCATTCGTCAGTGGATCCACAAAATTATACTTATGGTTCACTTTCAAATGCTCATACCCAGAAGCACTTACTTGGAAGTATCCCCTTCACATATCTGAGATTATTAGGGTTTCTGGAGCCACCCTTCTCTTCAACACCTTCATTAAAGTCTCAGAAGTCCTATCTGCTACAGGCTCCACGAAACACTTTTTAGTTTCCCTGCAGATACCACCAAAGCACCACTGCTGCCCCAACATTCTTCCAGAATGATTCTTTCTTCTGGCAAGCAGGGTTTCATCCACTTCCACAGTAAACCCTTTTCCTCCTATCATATTTTCATTCTTTTTCTCCATAAAAAGGCACACCTCTCTCAAAAAGCTGTTCCAGTCTACAGTCGTACCTTGATCCAGCTTCAATTCCTTTTTCATTCTTTCCTTAGACGATTCTTTATTTGCCCAATAATAAATGAAGAAAGTTGCCGTTTTTAATGGCATTCTGGTTCCCTAAAACCATGTTCTGACTCGCACTCCAACCTGTTTTCTGCAGCTTCTAAGACTGCATCTCTATCTAATCACTGCGCCGAAAGAAAGTTTCATTTCATGGCCACTTTCGCATTCCTTTGTTTCAGAAATTAAGCCACGTTTTTGAAGATATTTCACAGCTGTTGTTTCATCTGGAATGTCTTTATAAAGTTGAAAAGCATTCTTTTTTTATTAATTTACTAAAAAAATTAAAAAAATTAATAAATTTTTTTCAAAAATTGATAAAAAATGAATCTAATATCAAATACCTCTTGTTTCCCTTGCTTTTTTGGTTATTTATGCAAAAAATTAGTTAATTTACGTTTTTATCAGTAAAAAAAATTTTTATTCTCAATAAATTATATGAAATTAAAAGTTGGTGAGCAACTTATTCAATAGTACCCAATCATTTTCAACAGATGAAATACTTGTTTTTTGTAGTTTATGCTGCAATATTTCTGTGAAAAAATTTTATTTCGAAAAATGTTTACATTATTTTTAAAAAAAGACATTTTTTATGTAAGAAAAATTTATTAAATATTACAAAAACAAAAATATTTATTTATAAATAATTTCTTTAGAATATATTATTCAGGAATTTCTAAAAAAGAGTGTGATTATTGCCACATGCTGGGATTGAACCAGCGACCTTCGGTTTACAAGACCGACGCTACTACCACTGAGCCAATGTGGCTGTGAAGGGCCATAATACAGCATATCTAACTAGCAGACAATAAATTATAACTTGTCAACTTTTAATTTTTTTTATATGTTCAATTCTTTTAAAAAAATTTATACATTTTTTTATTTTTATTAATAAATTTTTTTTAGCAATTATCTTTTTTTATTGCAGAACAGAGAAATAATAATATTAAAGTTTACATTAAATAAAAAACAGTTAAACAGAAAACGATAAAACTAAGTCCAATATCTCAATAATGTTCTCTGAATCCGTATTTTTAATTCTTTCGACAAATGGATAGCAGGTATAAGCATCATAGATCACAACGTACATTTCCCCAGCTATTGGGCCGCATAAATCAATGTGAACTCTGTCAAAGCTTTCACGTGCCTGTTTCCAGAAATGATAAAAAAGTTTTCTAATAGGCAGTCCAATACTCATACAAGTGTCACATTCTTTCGTTATTTCTTCAATTTGGGCATTCATATTAATCCAGAAGAAGTTACTTCTTGTTAATATCTTCATACGCACAGTTCCAATGTGATCTTCATGTAGTTTCTTCAAGATGTCTTTTCTTGAAGCTTTAGGTATATAAATTTGTTCACCACGCATTACAAATCCTCTCGTTTCAGATAATTGATACTTAATCTTTTCAAACTCTTTCATACTCTTACACAACTTTTTTGGCCAACTCTTATTTATATACTTTTTAACCAATTGCAGTTTCTTCAATAATCTTCTGTAAGCTTAATGGTAAATTTTCTATTACAAATATTGTAGCATCTTGGGATTCATTTTTTTTCAATTGCTGAGTTTCATTTAATGGTAGTCTAGACAATCCATCAACTTTACCAAAAGCCTTCGTATCAATATACTCCGTGAAAAAGTTTAATCTTTTTAGCTGGCAACTCCATCTATCAATACGTCTAAGGATTACATTTGGAAGCGAAGCATCAGGTGACAACAACAATTTCAATGGCATAGAATCTGTTTGCAATAAAAAAATTCTTCCCAAAAGATAGTCTTTAATTCTTATTACTCCATTTACAATTCCACAGCACTCTTTTTCTATTTGACTATACTTTACTTGAGCATCGTTAAACGCTTTGGATATGTATTCTATGGGTCTCTCTGAACCATCTTCGTATCTATGAAACACAACAGCTCTAAAGCCATACTGTTAAGCGTCAACAGCGAACACTATACTAAGTATAAAAGTAGCGAAAAGGTAAGAAAATAATTATCTTTATTTCTTTCTTTTTTTTATATCAAATTATTAATATAAACGAATTTATTTATTGTAGTTATAGGAGTTAAGATAATTGACAAAATACTCCATAATATAAGAATCTTTAGAAAAGTTTATAAAAACAAAATAGTAAATTAATAATTTTAATATTCGTTATTTAAATAGTTTGGCCAAAATATTTGTTTTGTTGTAGAATTTAGTAAATTATTTAATAATTATTGGGGTTTCAAAGTACTTCTATTTTGCTAATTCTTATTTTTTACAAAAATAAAACTGTATTTAATTTTTTTATTATACTTTTTAAGTTTGATTATATTAAAAATTTTTCTAGTTACAAATATTCTATTGAATAAAAATTAAAAATCCTTTTTTTTAAAACTATTGTTAAATATGTTGTTAGAAAATAAAAAAGTAGTGATTAGAAATTGTTATAATACATGCATGTTTTATTATATATGAAAATTATTTTATTTTGTTAAAAAAATTTTTAATTCTAGTTAAAAATTTTATTAAAAATAAATTTTCAATTGGTGCTTCAAACCCCATAATAACATGCAATTACAATTACAAAAAAAAATAATAATAATAAAAATTAATGATATATAACGTGCACGTAGAATTTAAACAAATTTAAAAACTGAAATTTATATACGTTTTCTACATATTTATATTCTATTTTACTACTACTACGTACCAAGTCTAAAATTCATTCTTTATACTGTAGGTTCTCTGCTACTACAATAGACACAAAATAAAAAAACTTAAAATTACTATAATTTCCCATATAGAAATACCTAGTATTTCTAACTCTTATATTCAAATAGTAAAAGTTTTATTAAAATTTAAATACTGAATACCTCTATAAAACACATACAATTAAAATTAAGATTAAATTAAATTAGAGAGTATTCCAAAACACACAAAATTAAAAATTAAATTTTTTTTTAAATTCCTTTTTTATATACTACTCGAAAATTCATAACCTTTGGATTGTACATTTCTCAACGCGCAAAGCCCTTCTTTACTAAATTTAAAAAAAAATTTTTAAAAATAACCAAAATTATTAAATAAAAATTTAAAAAACAAATTTTAAAATTGTTTAATTTTTATTTATTTATTATATTAAAATAAATTTATTTTGTGTAACGATGATGTGACTACAGCAATGTAAAGATTAAAAGGAAAAAGATATTAAAATGTTTTATTATTTTATTGTTATTTATACTGTCCCGAATTCATCTTTTTTTTCTTTAGCGTCTATTCTTTCTATTTGTTAAAATATTATATTATATCATTATTGTATTTTAAAAAAAATTATACATATATTTAATATTCAATTTTTCAAAAAAAAATTTCTAATACATACGAGACACTAGAATTAAGGAAATTGATAGTTTTTTTTAAACTTTTATTAAAAAAAGTTTTATAATTATTTTTTTTTATCTATTTGCTATATTAGTTTGAAAAATTTTATTAAATCAATGTTAAAATTTTAAAAAATTATGCATCTGTATAATATTGAAATTTTAAAAAAAATTTTAGTACATCAGTGATTCTAAAATTAAGGCCAATAATTATATATAGTTTTATACAATTCAACATTATTTAAGTTATTTAATGCTTATATTAATTTTGAAATAGTTCTTCAAATGTTAGGAATCAATTATTTATTCAAATTATTTGTTAAAGTTGGTGAAACAAACGAAATTAATGTAAAATTTTTAGATAACGATAATAATAAAGGTGATATATAAGAATATCAAAAAGTAAGATGTGTTGAACCAATTTATGCAACATAGAAATTATTTGAATATCTAATTGAATGCAATACTTTTTGTTCAAAATTACGGTAGAAAGATAAATCACAAAAACTAGAGCGTAGATGACTTTTATTATTTAAAGGTATCCTTAAATAAATGCATTTCAAACAATTAAAACTCAAAAATCTTTCTTTAATTTTGATTAAGCTTGCTCGAGAATCTACAAGAGGAAAACTATTAATTATTCCACTTTGACGTAGCATAAGATTTAGCAATACAATCCTCCTTTTCGTTAATCCTAATCTTATTATGTGCTAAGACTCTTTTAACCACCGCTTATTTCAATTTACTTAAACCACAATGAATTCTCTTCCTTTCTTCACAATGTTTTGAAAGTTTGCTATTCAATTTCACAAACCCATTCTTACTCCAAACATTCAAATGAGTATTTACACTTTCTACCAAATAACTACTGTCGCTAATTAACAGAATTTCGCTTTTCGGTAATGAGGACGTTTCTTTTAACCGAATTAACTTATCCACACATAAGCGTAGAGCTTTTACTTCACACATTTGCAGAGAGGAAGCATTTGACATTTTCTCTCCAACGCCTCTTGAGTTGCCTAATACGCACCATTCGATAGTGTAGCCAGCATCTCTACCAATCAATGCAGACCTATCTACAGTAGCTATAATTTTTAATTTATTCTAGTCTACATATTTCTCCATAGTTTCTTCTGAATCCAAGATATTCTCCAACTTATTGACCATTAAATAATTAAAAAGTCTGGGTAATTCATTTGCTTTAGATTTCATTTCAAGTTTCTTTTTTCCAGAGTTTCTTCAAATTTTAAAGATCTTTTAGACTCATGATTACTAATTTGTTGTTCGTCAGAAGCTAAAGTCGTACTAGACCAATGTAATATCTCATTGTGTTGAGAAAGAAGCGTAGATTTATTTAGATTTTCAAATGAAACAACCAAATTGAAAATAGAATGTGTATCTTTTATCGATTTATTATGCTCTTCATTATCTTGTAAATCATGGTCCTTATTTTTCTGTCGCTCTCTTAAGGTCTTATTCGCCTTCTTCCAAGCACAATTAGGTTTCTCGTCGGATTTACCCTTGTTGTTACCGCATTCAAAAGATTCAATTATCATGGAGTCAATATAAGATTCTTTATTACCACCTTTGACTTCATGATCAACAAACTGAATATTGTTTCTTGTATGCAGGTTAACCAAACCGCTATAATTGAATTTTAGATCTGGTCCCCTCTTGTTTTTTTTAATTAAAAACTACATTAAAAGCTGTTGGAATTTACTTATTCCAAATAAAGCAAAATTAAACAATTAAGCTAATAACATTTTATTATTAATAAAGAATTAAATAAAGAATTAAATAAATAGGCTTAATTTTAGAGTCACTGACGTACTAAAATTTTTTTTTTAAAATTTGAATATTATTAAAATGTAAAATTTTAATTAAAAATAAAATGACCATTGAGCAAAAAATCTTATATTAATACAACATATAAATTAAAAAAAAAGTAAAAAGAGAAAAATTTTATTTTTTAAATAAAATAAAAAAATAAAATAAAATATTTTTTTTTAAATCTGTCTTTTTTAAGGCAGAAAGAAAGGCTGCTCATAGATCTTTACTATTTGCCCATCGCCAGGCAAACTCCCGAAGCTTTTTTTCTATATTCTGCTTTGTCCGACCTCTTGGCGAAATCAGAAGCTTGTATCCATTTCAAGTACCTTCAATTGAGTTTGTGTGTACTCCAGTTGTAGGATCCTTGAAACTTTTACTGTGATTCACAGTATTATGCTGGAATCCAAGCTTCTTCTCTATTCCATTATATCCCCTCCAGAGGTCGGTGTATATGATTGAGCCGGTTGCCACATGCTTCTTAATTACGTCTAGTAGTGTTTTATTGTTCCGTTTTTCAATAGTAACAGCAAAAACATGGCTTTCCACCGTTTTTTCGACGCTTCCGACAACCTAAACTCCTTAAACACGGTAGTCTTTATTATACTTTCTTTTGCCCATTTTTGTTTCGTCAATTTTTACGACGATATCTTCCCCACCTATTATAGACTGATTTTCGTCGATTAAATCAGCAACAAGCTGACGAAAATAGCTATAATAGGCGGTTGCCGTTGCACTACTGCAGCTAACATGAATAATTGCACTAGATAACAGTGTTCTTGATAGCCATAAATAAGCCAAATAAAGAGTATTCTTCAATGACAAACACTCCGGCAAAAAAAGTGCTTTTTTTGATAAAAATTGCTTTTCGGCACTGATTTGTAGGGCATCAAAAGATAAAAGTGCTTTTTTGAAAACTAGTTTTGCTTCCACAAGTTGGACAATCAAAGTTTTTTTGAAAGATTCCTTCGTTTTGAAAAAATTTCAAAGCAACTTATTCGTTATTGAAAGTTTCAAAAAGGGAATTCATTTTTGGTAAAGTTGGTATAGTTAATTTTTTTATAAATTTTTTGAAAAAAAAATCAAATATCAATTTCCTTTATTTTTGCTTTAAAATTTGTTTTTTATTTTTTTGAAAATTTGTTTATTTAAAATTTGAATATAAAAAAAATTTTTTTCTGAAACTTTTTTTAACTTTTTATAAACTATTGTATGCTTTATTTACTATTTATTTAATAAAATTTTAAAAAACTTTATTTTTTTTGTAATTTATTATTTTAGTACGTCAGTGACTCTAAAAGAGATCCGAAAAAGAATTTCAAAAAACTATTTCTAAGGAAAAGACAAGTGCAATGAAGTAAATCACAGTGGAATTCTAACTTTCTTATCTTTAATCCTAGAATGTATGATTTTGACAAATATATCAAATTTATGCAAAAAACTTTTCTTCTTGATGGTATAGAAAATGATAAAATGAAGAAAGCAATAATGGTAATAAAATCTACAGATGAAGTGAAAGAATATATATCAGGGCAACCAGATGATATTAGGCATGAAACGGTTATAGGTAAAATAAAAGCTCAATTTAACAGCTACGAGAATATGGTAACACTAAAATTTCAAATAAAGAATTTTGGAATTTATTTGAACAAATTGTTGTAGGCAACGCTTCCTGACATATAAATACGTTATCCTCTTAAGGATGAGGCAGTTTTTACTTAATTTCATTTTAATTGTACTCTTTATTTTAAGTAAAATGCTTAACATGGATGTTCCACCGATTTCGAATCACTACCCCATACCATACGAATCTCTATTAGTTAATTCCGATTTTACACGTATTTCTCCTTGTTTTCCCCTATCTATATAGATATGTTTCTATAATCCTTCTGCTTTTAACATTTTATGCCAAATTAAAACATTTTACCTTAATGCTTTTCAGGGGATGTTGTAGACAATGCCTTTAGACAAATAAATACGTCATCCTTTTGAAGATGAGACAATTTTTACTCAACTCTCTTTTAATTGTATTCTTCATTTTAAATAAAATGCTTAACGAAGTAAAATTAAAGTATTTTAGAATTATTAATTTAATAGGTATGGAGACCTAATGAAATGACACAGAATTATTTGATTATCAGTTGGAATGCTTATAAAACAAAATTTCATTCAATGAGTATTGTTTCTACAGTTGGTGGAATCTAGTTACAGATATCAAAATATTTTTGACATATTCGGTGATCCTGATGAATGTTAGTGTAATATGGGAAAATTAAATAAGTCTATGTGAAATAATAAGTGAAATAATTTAATGACTAATGAACAAAAGAAAAATTCAGGTAAAAGATTCAAATGTAAGAATATTAGCAATAATACCAATCAATGTGAAGAATCTAAACTTAATGATAGTGATAAAGTCAAAGATATAAGTTTCAAACAAATTAGTGTGTTATGAAAAAAGTGAATTCTAAGATGGAATCATAAGAGCCGGTAGTCTATATGAAAAATTATATTGATGAGATGTCTACGCATACTTTCAGTCAGAGAAGTTTAGAAAAAATTAAGTACGGTGAAACTATATTATTACCTATTTTCTTGGAAGCAGAAGAAAAAATATGCAAAGTATTTGGATTCTTGAATAAAAGAGCAAATGTGTCAATGGTATCAGGAAAAGTGGTAGAGATGCTGAAACTACCAACAAACAAAAAACAGCAAATTCAAGTGACTTTAGCAAATGTTGAAATTACACAACTTCAAGAAACTCTTAAAATTAATGCGAAGTTTAAGATAAATGTGAATACAGATGTGTGTAAAGAAGTATTTATGGCAGTGAATGATGCTAGTAAAAAATACCACATGACTGTTGGATCTGATATACTTCAGTCAGTTGAAGCAATAATTGAATTTCAGGCGAAAAAGATAATTACTAATGCTCATTAAAAATGTATATACTTCATAATTGAAAGTGAAGATAGTCAAGTAAGATAAATGGATAGTTCATAGCAATTTGAGAAAAAAAGTTATGATAAGTTTTCCAAAACTTTTCAAAAGTATGGAGAAATGCACGATAACACTACCTAAATTCAAATATAAATTTCGAGAGATTCTTCATTTCAATTGATATCCAATTGATTCAGGGTATAAAAATTAAGCTCAAATAATTGTGGATGATTAGGCAAGAAAAGAAATAATCAGTGAATTAAAATAGTCGAAAACTTTACTTAACTTGTTAACAGTTCCAAAAGAGAATTCAATTAGATTAGTGATAGATGCAAAATCGGTTAATACTCTTTATAGATATTTCATGTTTTCACCTCCGAAAATAAAGGAAATGTTGAACAGTATGAAAAATGCAAAATGGATGACCATTTTAGACCTAAACTTTATTTTTTACATTTAATGATTGATACTGAAGAGGGTAAGTATATAGCATTTGAGGATACTCAAGGTAAAAAATGGCAGTTCAATAGATTAGTTTTTGGATTAAAAAATGCTTGTGCATATGCTTGATGAATATCAGAAAAAGTTTTAATAGACACAAAAGCTAAAACTTATATAGATGATTTTATTATTACTAAAGTCGGAAATTATGAACAGCATAAAATTTTTTGTGATACAGTTTTGTCAATGTTTGAAGAAATTTAACATTACCGCGAATGCAAAAAATATGTTATTTTGCTTGTAAAAGTATAATGGCTTTTGGGTCATGTAATAAATCAAATGGAGATAATGCCAAATACATCAACAATAAAATCTTGGCTAAAATATCGAATCTTAGAAACTATATAGCTATTTAGAGATTTATAGAACTGTATCATGGTTTCGAGACCATATTACAAGTCTGATGGTGGCGACCAGACCAGTGTGTCAGGTTATGAACATGAAATGTGATTTTGTTCTTACAAAAGAAATTTCAGAAGCTTTTGAAGTTACAAAACAAACGGTAGCTAATGCTTGTTAAAATTTACATGCATGTGATGATAAAGATTTTATTCTTGTGTTTTATACATCTAGCGGTATATGGCAGCGGTTTTGCTGCAACAAAGTGATTATGTTCTAGTAGGTTTCTTCAGTTGATCAATTCAATTAAGGAAAAAGTATAAAAATTCTCTAGGTTTAGTAAAATTGAATAATTATAATCAAACAAAATAATATAAGTCTAAAAAAGAAAGAATGTTTTTGTGTGGCATTGATATAGAGGTAAAAGCAATATCAGCTGCTTTGGAGCATTTTCGTTATATTATTAGAAATCAAATTATAAACATATGAACAGATCATAAGCTATTGATTGGGGCTTTAAAAAATAGCAATCATTTTTTTTTATTGTAACATATTTCACAAATTATGCAATTTAATACAAAGGTAGAATGTATACCAGAAATAAATAATCAACTGGCTGATACCATAAGTAGAGCATGTATACGCTTTTTATGTGTAAATAATGTTGTAAGTGATAGCAATTTTTTCCAAAAATTCAACATTGACGAAATTCTAGAAACCAATTTTGCTTATAAGAGAAGAATAATTTAGTAGAGTTAGAATGTCAGTTACAAATAAAAAAAAATGATTCTGTAAAAGACGAAGTCTCAAAGGAAAAAAAAAATCTTATAAAAATAAAGTCTGATAGTTCAGAATCAAATGAAAAATTAGTTATAGAAGTTAGAAATTCAGTAACTGATAATAATAATGAAATAGTTTAAAAAAAAAGGAAGATCAAGAAAAGTCAACTTTCTTGAAAAAAAAAATAAAGTGATAGCTAAAATCATTCCAAATTTTGTGAAAATGGATAAATTAAATGAGTAACAACTTTTGCAGTGGATTCATGAGCATCATTGTCACATAGATTACAATAAAATCTTACATCTCATTCAAAATTACTGGAATAAAACTGAAATTGTAAATGTTAGTAGCAAAGTTATCAAAATGTTGAAATCGTGTTTTACTTGTCAAGCAAGCAAAGAAATCATAGAAAAAAGATAGTTCAAACACCTATTATTGTAACAGATTCTAGACAATTACTTGCTTTGAATATTATGGGAATGTTAAATGAAACGTCCAGAGGTAACAAATACATTATGTAAACTGTTGATGCATTTACAATAATGGTAACTTTAATAAAATCATAAAACTATCAGTTAGATAAAATGTCAATGAAACTTTGGAAGAGAGTATTCCTACAATATGGTTACTATCATACTGTCAGGTGTAGTAATTCTGGGAACTTTAAAAATGAACAGTTAAAATCTTGGTTAAAGAACATTAATGTTAAATTGGATACATTTTTTTTTGTACCATCATACTGGGAATAGTTAAGTGGAAATATATATAATTAGTGCTCAACAAACTCTGTTTAAAATATGTGCTAAAAATTCTTCAAATTGGAATATCACTTTAAGAATGGCTGAATTTACTTTGAATATAAGTACTTGTAGCAAAACAGGTTATTCTCCTTTTTATTTAACCAATACTAGAGAACCAGTATTGCCGGTTAGTTTATTAGCTAGTATGAAACAATATGTTTTAATTGAAAAAATGCCGACTATGGAACATTTTGTAAGTCAAATGAAAGAAATTTATGAATATTTGCATGAAATGTGAACTGATAAAAAATTTAATGGTAAATTAACTTAATTTGTATATGTTGACTTGAACATCGTAGATACTGTTTTGAAATTCTCACCAATGAAACCTGAAGTTTCATTCAAGTTGCAGCCAATATATGAAAGAAAGAAATAAAAGGTACTATCTGTCTCAGTAAAATGTGTAAGAATACTACAGGTTAGAGATCGTAATTTTATAGTAATACATAGATATTTAATTGAGAAAGTTTAACACTCTGATTCCACTTCAAATATGGATAGGGAAGTAGTTAAATAGGATTTAGCTTAACTAAGCTTGAAAGTAGGGGATTTATATTAAAATTATATATTAATATTCTTTCATTTTATACTGGTTCTTAAACTAATAAAATTTTACTTATATACCACTTTCAAAAAAATCTTTTAAAATAATAATAATAAAGCTACGAGATGAACTTTTTTAAAATTTTTGTATAAAAATAATATTTTTAAAAAGCTATATAATTTTATATATATAAGTGTATTTTTGTATATAATAATATATATTTTTTATTTGAATTTAATTATTTAACAAATATTTGTATTTAGTTTTTTTAGATATGTTTGCAAAAGTATACAATAGAAATTTTAAAATGTGAAAATGTTTTTTTTTTAATTGCAACTTCTTGAGGTTATGTAAATAATTGAATTATAATAATAAAAAAAAAAATAAGGAAGAATGATTTTCAAAACTTTAGCTTCGTTAACTTAATCAGTAGAGTACTAGACTCTTAATTTGACTGTCGCATAATAAAGTTTCATATTAAGTTACTCTTTAAATATTAAAATGTCTTTATTATTTAAGAAGCGTAAAAAAAATTAAAAAAAAATAATAAAATTTTTGTCTAATGTAAAATTATTAAATTTAAATAAAAAACAAGAAAATTAAAGAATAAAAATTTTTAAAGTTTTCTCCTTTTAAATAAGAAACAATAAGTTTTGTAAAAATTCTTTCTTCAAAAGTAAACAAATCTTTTGTTTTTAATAATAATTTTTTCAACAGTAAAAAATTATAATTTTTTTGAAAATATTTGTATTATAAAGAAGAAATGGTTATTCCTTATTTTTGAATTTATTTGGTCTAATTATTTTGCTATATTAACATCAATGAAACAAAATTAAATCAATATAAATTTTTATTTTTACTATTTAGATTGCTATCAAGAATTGTCTAGAAATCGTATTTCATTCTAAAATTAAGCTTAAAACTTAAATAGAAGATTTTTCGTGGAAATTTATGTGCATTGAAACCCTGTAGCTTTCCTAGCTCAGTTCACTTACAACCCTATGCACATTTTTTTTCCGTTGTTTACCAATTAAGAGGTAATTTTTCTGACAATACGTTTTTCCAACTTGTCAAATGATAAAAAAATTTAAAATTAACAATTTACTTATTTATTATGTTTAATGCTTTTTAATTGTAAATTTATTTTAATTTTAAATAAAGAAATTAGAAAATAAATTTTATTAAATAAAACAATAAAAAATTTAAGCAAATAATAATAATAATACAAAATTTATACAATAAAAAAAAATTAAAAACTAATAAATTTTTTACTTTTCTTGAATACAGAAATGGATCTGTCATGATATTTAAGTTTATTTCCCAAAAAATTTGTTTTCTTCTGCTTCAAAAACCAATCCAAACAATGACATTATTTTTGATAATGTTAGTGAATTTTCCATTTTTGAAGTAGATACCAAGAGCATTAAATTATAAAATGCTTCTTTTGGACATTGATAATTTTCAAATTCATTGTTTTTTATAAAAATATAAAATACTCCATTTTTTTTTGTTAATGATAATTTTTTTTCTAATTCATTAGTCAAAATTTTTGTTGGTAGCATTAACTTTTCTATTCCTAATTCATTAAGTAATAGCCTGAAATCAGTAGCGTTTTCACTAACTGATTGCAAATTTTGTTTTTTAGCTTTTTTTTTATAATATTTGAAAAGATTCATATACCTTTTTTTTATTTCATTCTTTTTTTTAATATTAAATTTTCTTGAAAATTCATCTTCCAAATAACTTTTAACTTCATTTTTGTTTTTTTCTTCTGAAATAAATCTTTCAAACTGATCAATATTTAGTTTTGTTCATAAGTATTCAATTATGATTTTTTCCAGTTTTTTGGTTACATGAATTACGGCTAGTAATTCTTGATCGAAGTTGAGCTGAAGTCATTAATTCTTTTGATTTTTTTAGCGAAAATTTTTCGACAATATAGATAAATATTTTATATTTATCAGATCTTTTTCCAATAGATTCTGCAATTTGAAGATCGTAATAAAGCATCACGATTATTTTTTTGAAATCTTTTAAAGAAGATTTATCAATTTCTTCTTTTTGACAATTTTGAATAACCTTATTTACATTTTTTATAACCATCATTGAATTCAATCGTATTTTAATAATATCCAAAAGATCATCATAATATGAAATTTTTGAAAAACCATTTTCTTTATTGTCTTCGCTTTCATTACAATTATAGAATATAATTTTTTTCATTTTCTTAAAATAAACAATTATTATTAATAAATAAAGAAATTCCATGTAATATAAAACGATATAAAGAAATAAAAATAGAAATTAAATAATTAAAACCGTTTGTTATAAACAAGATTACAAGATTGCTCAGTTCGGTCTTTCCTTGCTTTGGTTTTTCACTTTACGTAGGGGTTCTCGATGTGGTGGTGGCTGCTGAGCCTCAAATATAGATGTTTTGATTATTTCTTTGAATTTGTCTCTATCGTGTGCCTATCTGTACCATTTGGTTCCCGTAGTTTCTTCAACTTTTTTCAGGTCGTTTCGCTATCTAATTTTAGGTCATTTAAGTGGTCTGGTCAAATCATATGGCCTCCAGAAAGTCGTTTTCTGTGTCCATCTGTTATCCATTCTTCTTGCTATATGACCAGCCCATCTTAGTTTGTTTGTTAAGGCAGACTGTACAATGTCGTTGAAGTTCGTTTGTTTCCTTAGGTCTTCATTGTAGATCTCATCTCTTTTGGTGCCTCCGAGAATTCTTTTCTCCATTGCACGTTGTGTTACTTCTAACTTTTCTCTATCAGACTTTCTCAGATTCCAAGTTTTGCAGCCATATAACATAGCTGGAAGAACCATACTGTTGAAGAGTTGAGTTCTGACTTTGTAGTCTTTTAGTTTTTTCATGACTTCGGATATTCTTCTGAACGCTCGCCATCCTGCTATTCTTCTTCGGCTGATTTCTTCATCTTGGTTGTGGTCATTGTTGATTTGTTGGTCAAGGTATGTGTAATTATTTACTTCTTCAATACTTTCTTCGCTTAATTTCACTATGCTATTAAACTCTTTTTGTAAACTAGTCTTGTTTCTAAGAACTTGTGTCTTCTTTCTGTTTATTCGAAGCCCAATTTCTTCGCTTAAACGATTTAGTTCATTTAAGTTTTGTTCAGCTTCTTCCATTGTATGTGTGATTAGAACGATATCGTCAGCAAATCGTAGATGAGTTAATTGTTCTCCATCTATAAGTATTCTTTTTTTAGTCCAATCTAATTTTGAGAAAACTTCTTCTATTACTGCTATAAAGAGTTTAGGTGATATAGTATCACCTTGGCAGACTCCTCTTTTTACTGGTATTTGTAGCTTTTTGTGGAATATTTTAATTGTTGTGTTGCATTCTCGATTAATGTCTTTTAGAAGCTTGACGTATTGTTTTTGAATTCCTTGCTTGCTGATAGCATTAATAACGGCATTGATTTCAACGCTGTCAAATGCTTTTTTGTAGTCGATATAGGTCAGTACAAGAGGGAGCTTATATTCTTCGGCTCTTTCCAGAGTTTGGTTGAGGGTATGGTCTATTGTCGAGTAGCCACTTTTAAACCCGGCCTGTTTTCTGGGTTGTGCTTCATCTAATTTTCTTGTGATGCTTTTTTGTATAATCTTTGTAAAAAGTTTGTAGATATAGAAGAGGAGGCATATTGATTTATAGTTTTTTATGTCCTCATGGTCACCTTTTTAAAACAAAAAAAACTGTTTTTGACGTTTTCTACAAAATTGAAATTTTTTTGGTTTTCAAGCATTCTGTGAACAATTCTGCCAGTATTCTCCATAGATATATGCCACCCGCTTTTAATGTCTCATTCGTAATTTTGTCCGGGCCAGGTGCTTTTCTATTTTTTGTGTTTTACAAAGCATACTTGATTTCGGATGTCAGTATTGAAGGAATTTCTTCATTGTTATCCTTTTTTCTTGTATATATTTTTTTGAGTTAAAAAGATCGGTGTAAAAACATTTGCATACTTCTTCTGTTTCCTTTCTGGTCTTGGAATTGCTTCCATCTGGTTTCTTTAGTGTCACCATCATTTTTCTAGCGTTTGTTAAATCTTGTTTGCATTTTTTCAGACTTTTTTTTGTAGAGTTACCTCTTGAAGTTTTTTAAGTTTGTATGTATTGTACTCTTCTATAACCTTCAGACGTATAAGTTTGCTGAGAAGTAAATATTCCAAGTGATTATTTTTGGTATGCTCCATCTTTCGCCGTTTTGTAATGTTTTCAAGTGTTTGGGGAGACATCCATTCTTTTCTAACACCAACAGCTGGAGTTGTTGCTGTTTTTTGAAGTTCTATTAAAGTTTCGGTTAATGTGTTTGTCTTTTCTTCTAATATTCCTTCAAGTTGCCATTCTGTGTTAATTACAGCTTGTTTTAAAATGTCTTCATTTAATTTTGTCTTCTTTAGTCTTTGTGTTTGAAACATTTTGCTTCTGTCTGCCTCTTGATTCATTTTTAGTGTTGCTCGGATGAGCCGGTGATCAATTGTGGAATCAATACATTTAATATTTTAATGGAAATGTTGTCAGTTAAATAAATAAAATTTAATTTTAATCATTTAAAATAGACGCTAAAATTTAAAAAAATAGAGAGAAAACTGCCGTCTACGAAATTAAATTTAACTATTTATTGTATTATTGCCCAAATTGGTAATTTTAGTCAAATTTTTATAGTACCTTGGAGTATTATATTGTAACAATATATTCAAATAACTATATCTTAACGCTATTTTTTTTAACTGTATTGTGACCCTGAAAGAAAGGTTCTTTCATCTCTTTAGTATAAAAATTTTTTAAAAAGACTTAAAAAATATGAATTTCTTATTTTTAAAATTATTGTAAATTTTTTATAGTAATTGTGTTTAGTTTCCTCTTTTCTAGAAAAGTTATTAATTCGTATCCATTTTAGAGTTATATAAAATTTCATACTTGGAATTGTTTTAATTATTTAATTGTCCTGAACAAATAGTTAATTAATTGTTAATAGTAAGTTAGATTGACATTTTAACTTTTTTAATTTTTTTTTCTAGAAAAGAAAAACGTTTTTTTTTATTATATTGTTAAAATTATAAAATTTTAATAAAGTGTTTGTTTAATTAGTGCACCTTTAAGAGACGGATTGAGAGATTCTACTTCTGGCCATATCAGAAATACTGGTCAATAAAAATATATTTTTAATCATTTATAAAATTTAAAAAAATTATTTAGGTTTTTTTTACTTGCATTAGAATGATATAAAAAGATCCATAATAAGCGGTTTTTCTCTCTTTGAAATAGAAAGGAAGAATTCACATACCACTATATTTTTGCAAAAGGGTATCCGATAGACATTATAAAAATAGTTGTTGAAAAAAGAACTGAAAAGAAAGAGTAATTGTTTCTAATATCTTCTTTCAGTTCATACATATTTGCAAAAATATTCTTTTTTCTTTTTACCTTATTTCGTTTTTTTTTTAAGTGCTACGGCCGCTTTATTATTTAAAATTTCAATTAAGAAATTGTTAAGAGGCACCGCTTTCTATGACTATATAAACCCCAAATTATAATATTTTAAGTCAGTCGTTATGGTTGCCAAATAAAAGTATGCATTTTCGCATAACATGGAGGTTCCACCGATTATATTCGGAACCGCTACACTATGGTCAAGTAACATACCCTCCTGTTATGGATTTCATACAGAATATCCGACTCCCAGTTGTCAGATCCATCGATTGTGCCGCTTGGTAACTTTTAAGCCGTAGTTCTTTTTATGATTTCTCCTCTTATAAGAGATTTTGATTCGTTTATATTAGCCTTCTCTCGGTACCCTACGTGTACCCCTCGTCTAGAGACATTTCCTCAACTTGATCACTTGAAACGATTTGTCTACATGTATAGATGCACTCTTGGTGAACATGTTTTTCTGCAGAAAATAGACGCGTAATGGTGATCACACGACATCCCATCCTTCGGATGGCATGCCCGTGCAATCACTCTAATGATATTAGTATATTCACCTCAGGAGTGTGGAGCACACCGGTAACTTCATATAACATACGAATTGATATCCTGTTAGTACGATTTTCTTTTTTTTTTTTTCTTCCACTGTCAAGACACCGTAATTCATATCAATCACCTATCTACTTTTAAACTTCATTCGTGACATATTTTTCTTTTTTTTCATAGACATAGCAATTAGTTTTATTACATTTGAAGGTCACTGCTACATACTTTTTATTCATTATAATCAATCTCTTGTCTATACAATCCATCTTTATTCACTTATACTAGTTTCATCTTCTTTCCTAATCTTGTATTTCATTAATAATACCTTTTATTAATTAGTATTACCAGATTCCGTAATCATACATACTACGCCAATGAAGGTTGTCTTCTCATTGCCAGACTTATATAAACCTGTTGTAACATTGTACACTAACACACAACAATCCCTGTTGGAACCATTGTTTTTCGCCGCAATCCGACAGCGCATAAAAACAGTGCTCAATACGATGGCCCCTATGAAATAATTGAACACATTCATGGAGATTCTTATCTCATACAGAAAATTTCTTCAAAAGGAAGACGTATTGAATCCACATTCAAGACTAATGCCCGTCTACTGAAATTGGTCCCAAAAAGTTTCTCCGTAATACACGACAATGACCAAGATATTGAACCTCACCCTACGGAAAAACCAATAGCTACAGACATTATTAAGTTAATTCAATCATCGAAAAAGAGATGAAGACCTAAGAAACTTTACAATAACGAAAAAACAACATCAGAGCCATCAACGGAAACAGCGATTCGAAAGAAACGTGGCCGACCTAGAAAACATCATCTACAAGTAATCGCTAACCAATAAACAATTTTTTTTTTCTCTCGCCTACATGCATTAGAAACATTGATACCATAACAATAATTCAAAATTATCAACAATTTTTTTATTTTTCTTAAACTCAACATTAACCCTTCTAATTTTTATAATAACAAACAAAATTTTTTTTTAGCACTCTTTATTAACTATTTAAACAAACTATAGAACAATTAACAACATTTAAAAATAACCAACAGTAATTCAGAGATCCAATATTTTTTATACCACATAGTCCATTGATCCAATATTCCACGTATACATAAGAAAAACAAACAAAAGAACAACAAAACATATAACAAAAAAAAAATTGGCATACCTACAAATAGACATCACTTCATACCATTCAACTTACTATCAAATCCTATACCTCCTCTATACGAAGCTCTCCCTCTTCAATGTTTTCTTTCGATGGAGGATAGCTGAGAGTGGCTGCAAATGGATTTCTTAAAATAGCTTCAATTTTCTTTTTGTAACTACGATGTCTCTTTCTGGTATACATAATTCCGCCGCCACAGCTCCACATAACTACTATCAGTATTATCAAGGCCTCGATGAATCCCATACGATAGTTATTGAAAGTTATTTCAATCTTGGCATCAACTGGTAGCATGTTATCTGTAACAACACTTAAATTAACATAAGAATATAAATCAGGATACATGGTGAATAATAATTGAACATAATTAAGCGACATAATTTAATACATGATTAACACAAATAATACTATAAAAAACTTTATTTTTGGCTAAAATACATTAGAAATAATACAAAAAAAAATAAAAATTTGGCAATAAATAACATATATATATAAATTAATATATGAAACACAACTCCAATCAGTAAAGTAACCTTAAACCTTTGCAGGACCCTTTTGAATAATATAATAAGCCGCGCCGCAGTAAATTTTTTTATCATAATTGTTATTAAAAATTTTTTTTTTTACGTCAGCTTTAATTATAAAGCTTATATGAGGGACGTTAAGAGGCACCGTCTCCTATGACTATATAGACCCCAAATTATAATATTTTAAGTCAGTCGTTATGGTTGCCAAATAAAAGTATGCATTTTCGCATAACAAAATTATATCTATTATTTTTTTCTTCTATTTTCTTATTTGTTTCTTTCATAGCGATTTCTAATATTTTTTTAAAAACATAAAGCAATTCATTTTTTCGAACAATTTCAACGGGTTTATGTTTGTCAGATAAGTTTTTTTTTGATGTTTTGAAAAAGGCTTTTATAACTTTCGAATTCATACTTGAACCATTTATTCATTTTTTTAAAGTTCACCAAATTTTCAGCAAATGTAGTTTTTATTTTATTTGATCAAAACAAACCACTTTTCAAGTCATTTATTATATTTGTATTATTCATAACTCTATTATATTGTCAATTTTTTCTTATTTTTTTTTACAAATTTTTCCACGTTTTTTAAAATTATTTTACAAGTTTCAAATAATTTATACTCATTGTGTTTAATAAAATCGAGTTCAGTAACTTCTCTTATATATTCAACTACATATACCACATAAACACTTTTATATATCGGTACTTGTAAGCGGTTTTGGCACGTAAACGATTTTTGAATTTAATAATATTTTTACTCGTTTCCAATAAAGCAATTGTAATAAAATTGTGACCAATCATTAACGAATCTTCATTTGTATAAACAGCATAAATCCACTTAGCAAGAAGATAAAATGACTGTTTTGCTTTTTTTAATTATTCTGCAACAATCTTCAACAAGATTTGCTAAAGATTCTTTTTCTGAAGATGTATCTTTAAAATGTTGTTCATACATAACGATAATGTAATTTGTTGATAGAATTAACCACCATGTTTTTGATCCAAAAACCAAATAAATTTATACAGATGCACCCCCATAGTCGATGTGAGAATTTATATAAGTTCCTTTTCCTGATATCGTGCAGTAGTTCCATGTCATTGAAATTATCTTGTCAACAAATTTTCCATTATCATTAACAAATCCTGTTTCGGACAATTTTAAAATATCAAACCATTTTTCAATTGCCAAGTTATATTTTATTGCGAATTCTTGAGTCTTGAAAATATTTCGTAATCTTGTAAATGTGAAGTCTATTGCTAATACATTTAATATATTCGTTCTTCTAGTATATTCAGTTGATTAATTTTCAAGAACTTCTGATAATGTTATTCCTTTTGTTCCTGGTTTTTCATCTACAATAACATTTACGGTAAGAAAATTCGGATAATATTTTTAATACTGTAAAATCAGTATATTTTTCATTTCCGAGCTGGATTCCCAATTTGTCTGAACGATTTTCAAAGAGTACAGGTACTCCACATGAATCATTTGTCACATAATTTGTTTCAAATTCTAAAAAAAAAAATTTTAGAAAATTTATTTTCTTACTTTTGTCATCGTGAATTATTTTAAAGAAATTATTTCTCTCAAATTTTTTACTTTCCATTTAATGTATGAAATTGATTTTTTCGTATCTCTTTACAAAAAGTTGATTTTTTTCAACAGGGTCTACTTTGCTTCTTGTTAATTGTGTCTTTTTAAATTTTTTTCTGAAAAAAATATAAGTCCAACAATAATAGAAAAAAGGTAAAAATATTAGTAATATAAAAAAATAAATAATAAACGAAAATTAATTTGAAGTTAAAATTTATCAGTTACATTGGATTAAATGTTTAATTTTTTAAATTTATTAATAATAATTTAAAGATCTTCAATTTAAAATAATTACTCATATATAAACTTATTTAACAAATAATTTTTGATATGTAAATTCTTTTTAATTTTAATACAAAAATTAAGTCTCTAGTTCCACATTTTTGTAGAAAGTTTTTTTAAAATTAACAAAAAGTAACTCAATATGTTTTACGGAGTTAAAATTGGGTTTTTTCAGAGTCATCAAAGCACAGACTTTCAGATTAAGTAAAAAAAACTTTTTCTAAATTTTTATTTTAACTATGATGTTTAAATTAATTTTTATATCGAATATTGCATTTAAAATGTCTTAAAAAATATTTGAAGACACAAATTCTAAAACAAATTAACATAAAAACTTTAAAATAATTGTTTTTTCAAATTTTACAGTTTTAAAAATACAATTAATAACAAGTCATTTGATAAAACTATTTATTTAAAAAATCTGAAAAAAAAAGAATCATTGATAAAAGATATTTTATTACAAAAAGATTTTTTAATTGAATTAATTTTTTTAAAATAAATAAATCTTTTAAGTCTTTCTAGAAGTAAACATGAAACTATTGACTTCTAAATGTTGCATGGTATTCCTTCAAATTAAAGATTCTATCCACAAAATCGTGAAAAGGTATCGTATGTAAATAAAAGAAATCAGTGTAGCTGTAGCCAAAAAAAATTATTTTACTAAAATTTTTGAAAACTGGAATACGGTTCAGTAATGTGAGATAGTCTTCACAACAGCAATGCGAATTTTGTACTGTTGGTGTAAGTATATAGTTTCAATAAAATTTTATGAAAAAGAATTGAAAATTAGTTACAGCACCACTGTTCAATTGATGCAATTTCATGAGAGAAGTGCCTGTTGTTTCATTAGATAATGAAGTTTCAAGGAAAATTATGAAAATTGATGAATCACTTTTCACATAGAAGAAGAATAAAGAGAAGAATATTTTCCTGAAATTGCTGCAGGATATGGAATTTTGTTGTCCACCAAAAATAAAATTTGAAATTAATAGGAGGGATTAAAAGAAAAATGAAAAAAAAACTTTTTATTATTTATTATTGTAGTATATGGTTATATATATCGTAGATTATATAAAACTATATTATTAAGAGCTAAAAATAATGAATATTTCTAGAATGGAATCTAAGTATTTTTTTTTTATTATACTTCTTGTAATTTTTTTTGTGTATTATAGAAATTCGAGACATCATTTTAAAAATTTAATTTAATAAAATTTCTAACTTTGGCGTATTGTTTTAACATTTAGTGTTAACCGAAATTAACACAGGATTTAAGCCGTAAGTTATTGTTATTATTATTGTAAAACCTATTGCAATAATTTTGGTTTCTGACTTCTATAATAGAGAGTTACTTCCAATTTTTAACTGGATAGTGTTAGATAACTTAGGAATATAGAAATTCAGAAAGAATGGATACAAGAAATCAAGCATCTAGAATCATGAAAGAGAACCATGAAGGAAATGTTCTCAACAATTGTAAGATAAATATGGCTGACATCAAAGACCAACTTATATGTATTAATATGAATAAGTTGAAAAACTTAAGTAAGGACCTAAAGGTCAGAAGTTTTGGTAAAACAAAGAAAGATTTTGTTGATAAAATCTTGGCTTCAATCAAGTCCAGAGAGGATCAAGAAATGGTAAAGACTTGCATACGTAAGGATAGTGCACCATAAACCGATTCAGTTTCATATAATGATGATACAAAAGTAGAAGCTTTTTAACAACGCATTCGCAATCTTGAGCAAAAACTTATGAAACTTTCAGTTGGAAAAAAAGATGAGAAAACTGATTTAGTGGAAATGATAAAAGAGTGACATAATACCATTCTTACCATGAAGAAACCTTTACAAGGAAGTCAAGAAAGCTTCAGTATGAGAAAAAGTAAAGTTCCTTTAAATATTTTTTAAAATGTAAAAGAAAACATATTTTCACACATCATGGCAGCAGAACATCACATGAAATTCAAAAACATTCATACAGATAAGGATAAAAGTTTATATTTAATGATGACACTATCATAAAACATTGCCGCAGAAGTTGATAAAGTTTTGGAGTATGAATACGCTTATAATGTGCTTAAGAATTATTTGTTGATGAAATATAATGGTGTGGAAGCTCAAGTGAAAAATAGAAGTGAAATCATACATTTTAAATTAAATTTTTGAAAAGATTTGGGAGACTAGGTAATTAATTTGGTTCAGAAAATAAATGCTGCTTATAAGGATTTATTAGATACGGAGTTATTACAAACTCAGATAAGACATATTAGAAACCTTATAACAGATAAAAGTTAAAAACTTTACTATTTTGTATTGACACATCATCCAACAAATATTTATCAATTTATAAGAAAAATTCAGGCTGTACATGAACTTGATATGAATACAAAAACCCGTTCAAGATCAAAAAATAAAGATAAGAAGAAAAATTTATATAATGATAAAGTATGCCATAATTGCAATAAAAAAGGACACCTCGCTCGCTTTGTAAAGCTGAAAAAGGTTCAAGTAAAGAAAAAGTCACATCTTCAACTTCTACGAAGAAAGTTTCAAAAATAGATGAAGCACAAGAAAATTATGTAGAAGTAGTAAATCATTATATCGCTAAGGATGAAAATAATGAAGAAGAAGTATTTTAGTAGAGAGTGGTATATCAAGTTAAAAAAATCCAAGTAAGAGTCTACAAAGTATCAACATATAATTTTACAAATAAATGATAAAATTGGTAGAGGTTTTGTAGACAGTGGTTCAGGAATTACACTTGTAGCATATAGAATGATTTTTGAAAAAAATGTATGGAATGTGAGTCTATTGAAAGTTAGAATGGCTAATAAATCATTTATGACATTAAAAAGAGAAAGCAAAGTATTGCTTAACTTTTTAAATGAAGAAGAACTTAAGGCAAAAGTTTTTGCTATGCCAAATGAATTAGTGAAACATGAAGATATATTTATAGTGGAGGATGTTATGCTTCAGTGTGGTTTATCAATATTATTCGAGGGTGAAAAGTTAGTTTGTATCAATGATAAGAAATGTATTTCTTATAGTAAAAATCAAACAAAAGAAACTACTGTTAGGAAAGTTAAAGTTTCTAATAATTTTAAAGATATAAAGAATAAAGACAAAAGTTTTTAAAAATTATCAAGATTTAATTCCTAAGACTAAATATAATGTGGGTAAAAGAATTTTAGAATGTGCAAATATAGAAATTATGTAAAAGAAAGATAATTTTAAACCACCTACTTATGAACTTCCAATGGCTTATAAACAATGTATTTATAAGGAATTTAAATAATTGGAAGAAAATGGCATTGTAGAAGAAAGAGTGGCTAAATTTATTTATCCGTTAGTAGTGGTTCTGAAAAAAGATGGAGAATTGAGAAATTGCGGAAATTTTGATATATAAATTATTAAACTAAGTCAATGTTTTTGCCTGCAAATAAACCATATGAATATGTATATGGGATGAGTGGTTATAAATAGTATAGTAAAATTGAATTGAAAAATGCGTACATCCAAGTAAGATATCCATCAGAAACAATACCATATATGAGAGTGAAAGTTTGTGATAAAGTTTTTTGTTTTAAGAAAATGGTTCAAGGAGGAAAAGTTTCACCAATTCAACTTTAATGTTTGACAACAAAAATAATTAGTGAATGGGAGAATGATTTTTCGGGTACTATTTCATTCTATGCTTCCCACTTTTTAATTTCATGTAATTTATTCAAAAATTAACAAAATTAAAAAAAATTTTTAAAAAATAAATATCCCTAAATGTTTCCAATAAAATGAAAAAAAAAATTATTATTCATTTTAAAAATTATTAAAAATAACAATGTCCCTTAAAATGGACTCAAATTCATTATCTTTATTTTTTTTCCTCCTTGAAAATTCGTGCATGTATCCATCCAACATGCTTCGGCGAGTCCCATTATGCTTCTTGGACCTTTCCTTCACTGACCTCCAGACCCTTTCAATGTTCTAAGTATGAGCATTAGTCAGTGAATCCACAAAATTATACTTGTGGTTCACCTTCAAGTGCTCATACCCAGAAGCACTTACTTGGAAGTATCCCCTTTACATATCCGAGATAATAAGGGTTTCTGGGTGAACCTTTCACTTCAACACCTCCATCAACGTCTCTGAAGTCTTATCTGTCACAGGCACCACGAAACTCTTTTTAATTTCTCTGCAGATCTTTCCAAAGCATTACTGCTGCCTTAGCATTCTTTCAGAATGATTCTTCTTCCTGGCGAACAAAGTTTTATCAACCTCCACAATTAACCCATTTTCACCAATCTTATTTTCGCTCTTTTCCTTTATAAAAAGACACACTTCTTTCAGAAGACTGTTTCAGTTCACAGTCGTACTTGGATTCAGCTCCAATTTCTTTTTCATAATATCTCCAAACGATTATTTATTCGCTCAATAATAAATGAACAAGATTGCCGTTGACAGTGGCATTCTGGTTTCTTGAAACCACGTTCCGACTTGTACTCTAATCTGTTTTCTGCAGCTTCTAAGACTTCAGTTCTATCTAATCACATTGCCGAAAGAAAGCTTCATTTCATGCCCATTTTCGCATTTCTTTGTTTCAGAAATTAAGCCATGTTTTTGAAGATATTTCACAGCTGTTGATTCATCTGGGATGTCTTTATTAAGTTGAAAAGAATTTATTTTTTATTACTTTACTAAAAAAATAAAAAAAATTAGTAAATTTTATTCAAAAAAGTGATAAAAATTGATTAAAAATGAATCTAATATCAAATACCTCTTGTTTCCCTTGCTTTTTTGGTTATTTATGCAAAAAATTAGTTAATTTACGTTTTTATTAGTAAAAAAAAATTTTTTTTTAACTCCTTTATATCATTATCAATTACCAATATATTAATTTATATGCAAAAAAAATTTTTATTATCAATAAATTATATGAAATTAAAAATTGGTGAGCAACTAATCCAATAAAACCCATTTAATTTCTTAGCTGCTTCATATGACAGATTTTTGGCTCTTTTTTCAAAAGTATAAACATACTGTTTTGTAGTCTATAAAAGTTTATTAGCTTCTTCTATCTGTTGTATTCCATTGAAAATATTTTTGTAAAAGAACTGGTAACTATCTTCTCAACGATCATATTCGTCTTTTCAATGTTATTTAAAATTTCATTTAATTTTTCCATAATAACTATTTTAATAAGTGAATATGGTCTAAAAAAACAATTAAATTAAAGTAATTAAAATATAACAATTGAAAACTTATTAATATAATTTTTTTAAAAAACAAACTTAATTCATTTGAATAAACGTTCAATTTCTTATCATGCAATCTTTGTAAGATATATACCAGATCTTACATAATAATCAGTAATAATAATTTAATTTATAGTCAAAAAATTAACCAAAATATCAAAAAATAAAGAAATATTTCTAATATTAAGAAAAAAACAATAAAATTACTATTCTAAATGTTCTTAAAACAAAAAACACAACGAAAATATAAAAATTATTAATTTAAATTGTTATTTATATTATCAATATAAATGAACCAAATTTAAAAATATCAACTTTATATATATATGTTTTAAAATCTTTTTCTGTTGTCATATTTAAAAAAAGTTCATTTAAGTTACAATTGAAATTAAAAAAAAACATAATATTTTTATAATATTTACAGTTATCTTTTTATAATATAAAATAATCTTAGATTTATTTTCGTTTGCAAAGTTTTTATATATTTTTATATTTATTAAAAAAAAATTCATTAATTTTAAAATATTTTCGTGTATTAAAAATATTTAAGAAAAAAAATTTATATAATCATTTTTAAAAAATTCTTTTCTTTAAATTTGTTATAATTTTTAATTCAATTTACTTCATCACTTCAAAATAATGAATGAAATCACAAGTAAAATTAAAAAAGGCGCATTCTTTTTAAATATTAGGTTATACCATATGAAATGAGCCATTTATACTAAAAACTTTTAAACGCGCATAACTCGAAGATAAATAAAGATTTTTATTTAAAATAACAACCATTAGAATCTACACATTGTTGTCAACGCAATGGTAATTTTTTTATTTTATTTAAATAAAAACTTTCGTCTCTAAAGCCGATAAAGTCTTCAAAAGCAAATTTTATAGCTTTTTCGTTTTTGAAAACTGTTTTGAAGCTTCATTCTTATCCAAACACTGAATCTGGTCTTCCACGCTTTTCATTCTTAAGACTTTTATTTTTTTCTTTGAACTTCTTAAACCGTTTTTTTGCAATCGCACGGCTTACTAAATTCTCTCCAAATGCTTCATTTATATTTCGTGCTGTTTTTAAAGTACTTGTTCCCTTTTTGAATTCATAAAGAAAAATAGTGCAAACTTCACTAGTAGAAAGCATTTTAATAAATTGATAAAAAAAAAACGGTGATAATGTGGTTGTTTTTTTATGATTCTTATGTTATTTTGTAGAGGAGATTAAGACAAATCAAACGTGATGCTTGACATCATTTTATCATTACTAGTTAGTTAATAGCGTCAGTTTAAAGAGATGGGTATATAAAATAGCTCGTTTCATATGGGTCAACCTAATATATAAATTTATTTTATTTTTTTTATCAAAAATTTCCATATTTGTAATATTTTAAAAATAAGAAAAAATTTTTAATTCTATTTAAAAAAAAATAATTATCATCAATAATAACGTTTCTTTATATATCAGTTTAAAAAATGTACAAAGTACGTTTTAAAAAATTAAAAAAGTATTTTAAATTTTTTTACAGAACTTAAATTTATTCTATTGATAAAATTAAAAAATTATAAAGCTTACTAAGTCAAGCGTGTGCGAAGCATGCGCTTTACTCAAAACCTATGTGTCAAAATGTCTTACACGGAATCCATTGATGCTCTTAAGTGTCAAATTGACATATTGACATCAAATCAAAGTTGATGTAAATATGTCAAAATCAAAAAAAAATTCGAAAATTTGAAAAATAACAAATTTGAACATGGATCTTTTGAAGACTCAAGCGTGTACACACACGCCACGCGTATCTTCCTGCTGCTGAATCTTCTGCAACTCTTGCTTTTCTCTGCCGTGTATAAAACATGTAACATCTGAAATTATAATATCTAAAAAGTATAAATCGCAACTTACAAATATTTACATAAAAGTTTTTTTTTGGGTAGTTTTAGGTACTAAAATAAAAATAATAAAACAAACTTATAATTACTTAATTTATCAATATTTTTACTTTTTTTAATATTTTATAGTATATTTTTGTTACTTAATTAAATTTTTGTGTAAATGTTTTTATTTTCAACTTTTTTTTTATCACTGATTATATTAAATAATCTTTTTTAAAACAATTTCAAGAAAGTTTTATTTTGATAAATAATTTTTCATTTTTAATGTTAAAATTTATAAATTTTTACTATTTTAATGTAGCAGATTTTTATAAAAATTTTTGATTTTAATTTTGGTTGAAAATTTTTAGATAATTTTTTTAGAAAAGAATAGTAATAAAATTAAAAAACACTTAAAATTTATTTTTAAAACAAATAAAAATTTTTCTTTGAATAAACTGAACAATATTTTTTCATTTAATTAATCAGTATTATTTATTTCATTATTAATTAAATGAATTAATCCTATTTTTCCAATTACTGTATATGCTAGATTCTTTTTGTTATTTGAAATTGCATAAAATTTTTTAATTATTCTATTTTTAGACTCAAAACGTATACATGAAATTGCAACAAAATTTCTATATCTTTTAGCATAAATTGGATAATGCAGCAATGAATAAAATTTCATTGAACATTTTGCTTCATCAACGACATATTCAAAAGAATACTTTAGAAAATTATTAATTAATATTTCAAAGTTTTTTAAATTGTTATCAGTTAAATCATTTTTTGTATTAATAATATAATAAATTTTTAATATCTTACTAAGTGATTTTTTTGAAGCAATTAAAACTTCATTATTTACATTTTCAAATAAAAAAGCATATTCATTTTCTGTCATTAAATAAAGAAGAGCTCTTCCAAGAGCTAATTGCTTTGCTCCTGATAAATTTTTTTTTTTTTTTTTAATATTATCGTGAAAATTGTATCTTGAAAAAAATCTGTCTGTTATTATTGAAGAAATTTTTTGGCTTCTATCTTTTTTATTAAATTATCTTATTTCAATTTTTACTAAATTCCAATTTATTGTTACATTTGGAAGTCGTTAGTAATTGTTATCATAAAATGTCATTTTTTGAACAATTACAAAAATAACATTTCCAAGAATTTCTTTCAAAATATTGTGAAATGAATCACTATATTCATTGAGAGGATATTCAAGTGCAGAAAAAAATTTTTCTTTTCTAAGTATATCAATTTTATTTGCTTCTTCATTTTTTAGAATATTTTTAAAGTTTCTTCCTTCTATCAAATATGTTCTGCAAAAAGAACCACCTTTTTCCTTGAAACTTTTCAGTAAATTTAAAACACCTTGTAAAAAAGAATGATCTTCACAGAAACAAAATATTTTAAATTTTATTTTTTTATTCATATGTGTTATTTACAATTTAAATAACATTTTTTTTATTTGCTTAAGAAGCCAATCATATTTACAAAATTTTGCCACTTCTGACAAAATTAAAATCAATTTTAAGAATGGCTGATTTAGCATTTAAAAAAGATTCATTTTTTTTTGGATTAAAGGCTTTTTTTTAACAATAATATAATATCTATAAAATAAGCTTTAGTTTCTGGTGCTTTTTTAAAAAAATCACAAATAATTTGCATTAAATATTTTTTCTATTCATTAACATTTTCTATATTAAAATCACAAAAATCTTCTTGAAATAAATCTTCATTTTCTATTAACAAATCTGTCCCAAAATTTCCTTCAAAATTTTTTTCATTTATAATTGGTTGATTTATTTCAATATTTTCAATACGGGTGTTTATTTCTTTATCAATTCTTGTTGTTTTTTTATGCTTTAAAAGACAATGATTATAATAACTTTTAAGCTGCATTTGTCCTTTATTTTTAATTGTATTTGTTGTAGCAATTCTAAATTAAAAATTATAAAAATTAAAAAATTTACTTAAAAAAATACCTATGTTTATTTCTATTAAAATTTCTAAATTCTTCTTCAACACAGTAAAAATTTACATTTTCTGATTGCCTTTATCCATGGTAATTTTGAAAGTGAAGCATTAATGAACTTAACAAAACTTTTTTACTATTTTAGGATTTTGAATTGAAAAACAAGCAGGACAGAAAACGTTGTGCATTTTTTAACTTAAAAATAAACATTCTTTATAATTATTAATTTAATTTATATATTAATTTTTTTAAATAAAAAAAGAATATTATAAATAAAAGTTCTAAATGATAAAATGTTTATTAAAATACAATAAATTAGCACTTTCTTATATTTTTTTAATTATTAAACAGTAATAAAATCTTTACAAATAACAACATTACATTTTTATATTTAAATCTAATTCATTATTTATGCTATTTTCAAAATATCATAACTTAACTTTGAAAATTAGAAATAAAAGTTTGTATTAAATTGATAGAATTAAAATAACTAAAATTTAAAACGTTTTTGTAATTATAAATATTTATAATAAGTTATCTATAAGTATTTTTTTTATTTTATAATTTAAACTTAGTTTATCTTATTTGTTTATTAAACTTTTAATGTTAAAAATAAAAATGTATTTGATAATTAATCTCTTTGTTTATATTTAAATAAAAATAAAATTATACATTTTGAATTTCATGATAATTGAATTTTAATCAATTTAGTATAAATATTTTTTTTCATCATTTTAAGAATTTTCATAATTTTTATTTCTCTAAAAATTATTATTTTATGTTTCAGTTTAAAAATAATTTTTTAATGTTTTTTTTTATAGATATATTATTTATCCTTTATTTTGTTTTAATAAAACAGTTATTTTACTAAAATACAATGAATGTTGAAGAAAATGATGTTGTTCAATTTGTTAAAATAAGCTTTATTATAATTAAACGATATGCCAGAAAAAAAGACAGTTAGTAAAGAAGATGAAAACGGTAATAAAGAAAATAAAATTGTTGTTGAAGATGTTAAAAAAAAGTTCTAATTTCAAATTTAGTGTGTTTAAAATATAATTAAAATTTGATTTAAAATGTTTATAGGATGAAAAAATATTCTTTGAAGCAATAGAAACAAAGTTGAAAAATTTTATGATTTCTACTGATAAGAACGATATAATTAAAGTAAGTTTTTTTTAATTTTTATTGCTTTTGATTTATTAACATTTTATTGAAAAGAAAAAAACAACAAATCAACAGAAATTAACAATGAAAAGAATTTGCTATGAATTGTATCATAAATTAGAAGTTGATAAATTATTAGGAAATAAAAAAAGAAAATAAGCTACATATAAAAAAGGAATTGAAAAATTTTTTGGAATTAAAATGGCATTTTAGATTCGGAGCAGGTGAAATCAAATGTTACAAGTTACGGAAAAAACTATCCAAATAGAAAAGAAAATGAATGGAAAAAATTTGGAATTGCTGAATTTAAAAATTATTTTAGAGATAAAGAAAAATTAAGTAACTTTAAAAAAAATATTTTCACAGCTTTTGAAAAAAAATTTAATTTAAATGAAAAAGCTGTTAAAATGAAATGACAAAAAATTTGGAGTCTTTATGATCAATTATCAAAAAGTGAAGAAAAAGATAAATTAGTTCCAGAAAATAAATATTTAAAATTTTTAGAAGGTATAGGACAAAAAAATAAAATTCCTTCTTCATCATCTTTAAAAATAACAGTTACAAAAGACAATAATGTTTTTCAAATTTTAATTGAAGATATTGTTTATGGAAAGTATGGAGAAAATATTGAACAAATATAATTAGAAGCTGCTCTTTTGATTGGTTGTACAAGATTGGAGCCACCAAATAATTCAAATAAAGTTTTTAGTTTTTTTGGATTAGTTTTCAACGTTGACGAAAAAAAATTTTTAGGTCCAAAATTACAATACTACGCTTCTGCTAGAATGGCATATGAAAAAAGAAAAAAATTTTTTATTTAAAAAAATTTTTATGAAAAATATTTTTTTGATAATAAATATGTAAACCTTTTATTTACAACAAATATACATTATGCAATAAACAAAGACTGAGGAAATTGAGGGAATGGGGGTTTATATATGGTCCTTAGGTAGGCTGTGCCAACATCTTCCGGAAAAGCATTAAATTAATGCTTTAACTATATATGGTATAAAAAGTAAAAATGTAGAAGGAAAGAAAAAAATAAAATATAAATTAAACGGTATTTGATCATTGATATTTGATAATTTGCTAAAGTTACCATGTTTGGTTGTTTTTTTTTTTTTTTCGCGGGTTTTTGGATTCGAAACGAAAAATTGTAAACCGGTTGGAAAAATGTTTATTCCGTTGTAATTTGCATATTCTTTCTTTCTTTTTTTTTTTTTTTCGTTCATTATCATTTTTATTCTTTTTCCTCGTAGTTGTTATATTTAATATTTTATTTCTAGATGCAATTGGAACAATACATGTCGCATATGGAAAAGAATGTTTCAGTACGTTTGGAGATTGCTACAACTCTTCTTGTGGTTGTAGTACTTCTTCTTCTTGCGTATGTTATTTACTACCGTAGACTACATCGCGGGATAAAGAGGGGACTCCCCCCCTTCTTGCCCACCCATCCATACCTGTTCAACCTGTCAAGAATCCATTTTATTAGTAAGTTTTAAATAATTTGACGTTTGTGGTTGATAACTAATTATTTCTAGGTGAAGGAGTAGTTTGGTCTTTAAAAGGAGTGCACAGTTGGTGATTATGGTGAATAGTTATAAAAGCATTAAAAGAAATGTTAATTTATTGATCTTGGTGAATATTAATAAAAAGAGTCTAGTTTTTGATCTCGGTGAAACCTCCATGTAAACCTTTTATTAACAACAAGTATACATTATGCAATAAACAAAGACTGAGGAAATTGAGGAAATGGAAGTTTATATATGGTCCTTATGTAAGCGGTGCCAACAAATATATTTTTGCAAATTAATTTATAAAGTTCATACCTATATGTCAAAATGTTTTACATTAAATATAAAATAATGTAGAAAATTTTGACACATAAAAAAATTTAATTTTTTTATTTTACAAAAAAATTGCAAAAATCAGTTTAATATTCATATTTTTTAAAAAGCAAATACGTTAATCAACATATTAGATACATTATATATTTTTTAAAAACTAATATTTAAACTTCATTCTTAAGTGTCAAAATATAATTTTTTTAAAAATCAAATATATTATACATTAAATTCATTTTTTAAGTATTATATATGTTAATTAGCAAATTTGATATATTATATTCTTAAAAAATAAAAAAATTTACAATTTTTTCCAATATGTCTAAATTGGATTCGGTGTAGAAAACTTTGACATATAGGTTTTGTGTGTTCGAATATGAAAACACATCAAGCATATACTTCAAACATGTTTGATATGATTTTTATTATGTAAATTTTTTTTAAAAAGTGTATCATTGCTGAAAATTTTAATATTAAGTTGATTTAATATGTTAATAATTAACACAATAATTCAAAAAATTGATAATAAATAAAACATAATAAAAATTTAAAATAAAACATTATTTTTCACTTTTTTTTCAAAAAATGAATCTTATTGACTTATTAAAAGTTATTACTGAAATTGATTTTTTTAAAGATTTTGATACCGCTGCTATCCAATTGTTCTCACTGAAACGCTTCTATTTCCGTAACGTACCACTTGGCTGTTTAACAAGAGAATTGGCTATGAGAATGATTTTAGAAGATCTTGCGAAAGATGTTAATTGCACTCTTATTAGTAGTCCTAGAAAAATAAGAAGTAGCTTAGAAATGAAGACAAGTACACTAAAAAACGAACGATTATCAGCCATAAGAAATTCACAATCTCCAATTAGCTACGTTAATTCAAAAGAAATAAATTCAACTTCATTAAAAATCATAACACATGAAATTATTAATGAAGTGGTAGATAATTAGCAAAATTTGAATAAAATCAATAAGTGTGAAAAATCGTTAGAAGTTAATACATTGGATACTATAAGCAAAGACTACAATTTCGATTGTACTGCTGTTTCAAATGAAAGCTGTTCAATAGTTTCTGGAGCAATAAATTCTTCTACAAGCTATCTATTCAACGTAGTTTACTATAATATTGCTGGACAAAAAAATCTGGAAACTGTAAACAATAAATTCGACAGTATAGGTATTGAAATGTTTAATAAAGATAACATTTTTTGCATGCTTATTTTTAATGAAACTTGTAGCAACAAAAAAAAAAGGATTTAAAAGAAAATTTCTTTCAAATTATACTGAAACCTACTACTATGTGTCAACAATTTTATCCGTTATGAAATTTATTGCTTCAAAAAACATACGTCAAACTAATATATATACTGAGGATAATTAAATAATAAATTATTTTGAAGAATTATCTGGAAATGAACAAAATTTGATATCAGAAAGCCCTGTAAACTCAAAAAAAACTTTGGTTTCATCAGAAAATGCATAAAAGATACGAAACAAATAAACATTTTACATATAAGGAAACCGTTAATAAAATGCATTTTGAATAACATTAAAAAACAATCGAATGATTTCAAAGAGAAGTTTATAGACAAGAATACAAAAACTACTGAACAATCTGTTATCCTCAATAACAATTTAGAAAATCAAGAATAAACACTATGAATTTGTTTTAATAATTAATGATAATAATTATAATATTTACGTATAAAATATTTTGTATCGTAAAAATTTAAAATAAATTTTTTTCCTATTTACAACATTTTTTTATTTTTTTTATTACTCCAATATTCCATGAATAAGAGTGATTTGATTTTTATAAATTTTTTTTATAAAATTGTTATAAGCTATGAAATTTGTTATAGAACTATAAAAAAAAGATTCTGAAAGAAACCATTCTCCAGTATCCACATGTAAAATTCAACATTTATCTATCCCAACAAATTGAAAAACTTTCTTTGTAAAAAATTTCAAAATTTATTTTTTACATATATATTATTATATTTTTATATTATCAAAAATTTATTTTTGAATATCATACCAAACATTTAATCATACATAATTTAATTTTTTAAAAAATTAACCTAAGAAATTTTTTTCAGATATGGAATATTATGAATGGAAGAATAAAGTTTCACTAGAACATAGTGAAGAAATAAAAGAAGAGATAAATAAATTGAATTCTATTTATAATGAATGTAAAGAAAGGATTAAGATAGCAAATTCAACATTTTAAATTATAGTAGAAGAAAATAAAAACAATCCTGAAAATTAGCAAGAGTCGTCAATAAATATAATAAAATCATAAAAAATAAAGGCATTAGATTGAAATGGATTAAGGTTGTAGGGAAATTAAGAGTCGAAGCAAAAAAAAGCTATTTGAACAAATTATGAAATAATTTGATATGTTTGTTGGAAAAACTACAAAAAATACACGCTATTGAAATGCATAATCAGCAAAATGATGTATCTAAAGAGATAGAAAAATTTAAAGAATCAAAAGTTTATAATGATATTGTTGATTCATTAATAATTTCTGTGAAAAAATCAAGAAATGTCACTGAATCATTAAGCAATAAAGTAAGGGAAAAAAAAGCAATATAAATTTTCTAATTGTCCAGTTTTGAAAAGTCTTTTTTTAAGCGGAATTAATTATATAATATCAGTAAACCTTATTAATATCCTATACAATGATTATGCCAGTACGTCTGCAATTGCAACATCTGATCGTGTGATTGTTGGTGTAAAACAAGAAGAATTTGGAAAACAAGATGAAAACGATGCTGATTTTAACCACAATAAGATAAAAATATTATTTAAGGTAAGTTATAATGATTTATTTTAAATATAACTTTTTTAAGTCTGTTGTTAGCGCAATTAATAAAACAATGGCTTTAAACAAAGCTAAAAAGTCTTTAATTTCATTTTCTGGACTTAAGAAAGATTTAGGAGAAATTTTTGTTGATTTAGAAGGAGGAAAATCACTAGATTTATTTAAAAACGACGTAGAAATCAAATCATTGGCATTGAAATTTCTGCGTCTAACAAAGTTAAATATCACAATATCATGTTGTAAAAATTTATCTTTGTTATTGGAAGATTTAATGAGTGACAATTCTATTAAATACTATGTAACTACTGGAAAAGACTATGTCGCTTCAATAATTAATTATAATGATGAATAATTTTTTAAATTCTTAATAATACATTTTAAAATAAATTTTGCTATAAATTTTAAATATTTTTTATTTTATTATTGTAAAAATATATATTAGGTCATTTTAAAACATTTGATGTAATAGTAAAGATATTAACGATAAATGATGAAGGATTTTAGCAGTAAAAGTTATTTTTATAACATTTTTAAAAAAAAACACTTGTACATTCTTATTTTTATAAAAAAAAAATTTAAGCATCAAAATATTATTTTTTTTTAATTATTTTTTAAGTTAATCTTTTAAAAAAATGTTTTGAGTAATTTTTGACTAAAAATAATTATTCTTTAGTTACGATGTTTAAATATCAGCAACCAGTAAAATAATATTTTGCACTTTTTAATAAATATATAAATTATTTTTACTTTTTTCTACTTTATTATATTTGCTAATAAAAACAAATTGTTAATAAAAATTCTAATACTAATTAGAAAAACATTTTAAAACATTTAATATTTCATTAAAAATTTATATTAAGTAAATTAAAAAATATAATTGGATTTCTTCTAAAGTCAGATCCACCTCAAATAACTTTTTTAAAAAAAATTTTTTTTTAAAACTAGAAAACAAAAAATAATAAGAAAAAAAGAGGAAAAAAGGAAAAAAAAAATTTATAAAGTTAGAAATAAGTAATATTTCTAGTGTGAAAAATAAGCAATTTTATTGTATTTTAGTTTTATATTGTGGTCTTTAAAAATCGCGACCTCAAATATATTAGTAATGTATTTGTTGACGCTCAAGACTGTTATTTATGAAATATATAAAAGTGAAAATTAGGGATATTTTTCAGTCTTGAAAAATTGTATGGTTTATAAAGCGCGTTTTAAAATATTTTTATTTTATATCTTAATTAATTATTTTTTGTATTTTTTCTTTATTAATGATTTTTTGTAGGGGTTAGCGATACCAAATGTAAAATTTAATTTAATAAATTTTTAACTAAAAAAAAAATTTTTTAAAAAATCATGAAATTTTTGAAAAAAAAAAATTTTCTTTTGTTTTTATTTTGTTGTTTAAATCAATTAATGACAAATTGTTATTTTAACTCAGAAGAAATAACTTGAAAAAAAAATTTTTTTTATTTTTTTATGAGGAATTTTATGAGGAATTAAAAAAGATAAAAAAATATACCAATCTGATAAAAAAAAAATTAATTTTAACGTAATTTTCAATCAAAAATAACTAGAGGAATCAGACTTGAGAATTCAACCAAATTCTGCTTCTGGAGCACTAATCATCACGTCGGTCAAGGCCAGCTCGCTCACATAATCGAAAAGTTTCCCAAGTTAACGTTCAATAATCAGATTCCTACTGGTTCAAAAGATGCCTTTTGGACTTTTGGACATTACTTAGACACAAAAAGTTTTTTCGCTATGAATAAAATTTCTGGAATTGAGCCTAATCCTAATTTTGCAACCTTCCTTGAATGCAACACTGATATGCTCTTTCGCTTTAAATCTTTCCTAGCAGGTAGGGCAAAATAGACGGTAGACATAGCTGTTTTCGAACGCATTAGTGACTCTGCTTACTGCTTAGTCTTTCATGATTTTTCAACAATCATTAAAGTAGCAAGGATGTGTTGCAATATCGAGCAAAGCCCAGCTAATTATCCCATAGAAGCTGTCTACCTCATAAGAGTTAGTAAAAAAGAAGACATGAATAAAAAATTAATCACAATGATTTTCTGTGCAATTCACGCTCTCTATTTAGGTTCCACTTTATCTCGTGCTACTGGTCTCAAGAGTTCAGAAGATGTAAAGAGCGAAAGTATCATACTACTTTAGTAAATATTAAGAAATTCTTACTTTCCCGCACAGTTGAAGATGAATTGAAGACAGCTATTGAGAAATTTGGTATAATTATCAAGAAACCTTTCAGCTTTAGCAATTTAATGAAGTAATGTGCTAAGAAAAGACACATGATAAATTTACTGAATCTAGCTCAGATGACGATGATAATGAAAATATTGATTCTAATCAATTCAGAGATATTATAGAAGAAATTGAACCAAAAAATGAATATATTCCTAAAGATAGACCTAGTGAAAAAAGATAATTTGATAAAGAACTTGAAATCTTAAGAAATCTTCTTGAAGACAGTAGCCAATTCAAGGTTATGACAGGTACTGCCATTAATAGAACTAAGAAATGTTATGAGGTTATTAAGAATATTGAAGATTTTTTTTTGCCCTACTTGCCTCAGACATAATGAGATCCGACAACGAAAATATGCGTCTCCTGCTGCGGAACATTCTTTTTAGAAGATTTCTCTGGGTTGATTTTTCTTTGAAAATCAACGGTTATTGTGATGGTAGATATATTTTCTGGTTTATTAAGTGCAAAAATTTTACCTTCTCAGTCCACACAAAATGAGATTAATTTCTTGAATAATGAGGTATTTTTCATGTGGGGTTACCCACTAGAAATTCACTGTGACAATTTCTCCACATTCCACTCCTCTAATTTTGCTCAGTTTTTGAAAGACTAGAACATTCGTTTTACCTTCAGTATTTCGCTGATTCATTCTTCTAACAAAAAAGTTGAAAGAGACATTCGCACCTTGAAGCTGATGATTTGAAAAGAGATAGAGAAGAAGGGAAATTAAAAGAATCGTTTACAACAAATTTTTTTATATTTCAACTTATCAACTTCAGAAATATTGGATATCTCTCCTTTAGATATACTATATTCTTACAAAGTCAGGAGCTCACTTTTAACAAATCTAGAAGAGCATGAAAATTATATAGCCAAAGACTTAAAGAGAATAGACAACATGTCAAAGGAACTTCTATCTTCAGTTTACATAAAAAACAATGCAGTTAGTTTGAACTCATAAGCTCCTAGAAACAAAATAGTTACTATAGACAAGAAAGCAGCAATTGGTCAAGGTCAGAAAGTTCTGAAAAACAAACATCACATCATAACTCTTACGAAGTGCAAGGAGGAGTCTACTAAAGACTTTGGCAATTTTTAAAGAGGAAAAAGATGAGTAATGTTCTAAGAATACATTACTCCAAGGATAATTTATATTAATATTACTTAATTACCAATTTTTCATTGTTAAATGTTAATTTCTTTTTAATTTTAATTTGAATTCCTATTTTAGGATAGTTACACAATAAAACTCTACTTATTACTAATATTTCTATTTTTTTCCATTGTTGTTGGACTTATATTTTTATTTCAGAAAAAAATTTAAAATAACAAAATCAACAAGTAGCAGAGTAGGTCTTGTTGAAAAAAATCAACTTTTTGTAAAGGGATACAAAAAAATCAATATCACACTTTTAATGGAAAATAAAAAATTTGAAAGAAATAATTTCTTTAAAATAATTCACGATGACAAAAGTAAGAAAATAAATTTTCTAAAATTTTTTTTTTTAGAATTTGAAACAAATTATGTGACAAATGATTCATGTGGAGTACCTGTACTCTTTGAAAATCGTTCAGACAAATTGGGAATCCAGCTCGGAAATGAAAAATATACTGATTTTACAGTATTAAAAATATTATCCGAATTTTCTTACCGTAAATGTTATTGTAGATGAAAAACCAGGAACAAAAGCAATAACATTATCAGAAGTTCTTGAAAATTAATCAACTGAATATACTAGAAGAACGAATATATTAAATGTATTAGCAATAGACTTCACATTTACAAGATTACGAAATATTTTCAAAACTCAAGAATTCGCAATAAAATATAACTTGGCAATTGAAAAATGGTTTGATATTTTAAAATTGTCCGAAACAGGATTTGTTAATGATAATGGAAAATTTGTTGACAAGATAATTTCAATGACATGGAACTACTGCACGATATCAGGAAAAGGAACTTATATAAATTCTCACATCGACTATGGGGGTACATCTGTATGAATTTATTTGGTTTTTGGATCAAAAACATGGTGGTTAATTCTATCAACAAATTACATTATCGTTATGTATGAACAACATTTTAAAGATACATCTTCAGAAAAAGAATCTTTAGCAAATCTTGTTGAAGATTGTTGCAGAATAATTAAAAAAAACAAAACAGTCATTTTATCTTCATGCTGAGTGGATTAATGCTGTTTATACAAATGAAGATTCGTTAATGATTGGTCACAATTTTATTACAATTGCTTTATTGGAAACGAGTAAAAATATTATTAAATTCAAAAATCGTTTACGTGCCAAAACCGCTTACAAGTACCGATATATAAAAGTGTTTATGTGGTATATGTAGTTGAATATATAAGAGAAGTTACTGAACTCGATTTTATTAAACACAATGAGTATAAATTATTTGAAACTTGTAAAATAATTTTAAAAAACGTGGAAAAATTTGTAAAAAAAAATAAGAAAAAATTGACAATATAATAGAGTTATGAATAATACAAATATAATAAATGACTTGAAAAGTGGTTTGTTTTGATCAACTAAAATAAAAACTACATTTGCTGAAAATTTGGTGAACTTTAAAAAAATAAATAAATGGTTCAAGTATGAATTCAAAAGTTATAAAAGCTTTTTTCAAAACATCAAAAAAAAACTTATCTGACAAACATAAACCCGTTGAAATTGTTCGAGAAAATGAATTGCTTTATGTTTTTAAAAAAATATTAGAAATCGCTATGAAAGAAACAAATAAGAAAATAGAAGAAAAAAATAATAGATATAGTTTATTAATTGAAATTTAAAATAATAAAGCGGCCGTAGCACTTAAAAAAAAAACGAAATAAGGTAAAAAGAAAAAAGAATATTTTTGCAAATATGTCCAAAAAGACTCTGTGACTACATTAAAAAATTTAGATGTCTTCAGAAAAAAGTACTACATTACAACATTAAATATGAAAAATCACTTAGTGAAGTAGGTAAAAATGAATTGATAATTTCATCAAATGAGTTTAAAAATGTTGAAAAAGAATATTCAAAGTTTATCAATGAAATTAAAAGAGTTACAAAGTTAGTTAAAGCAGAGAAACAAATTCCAAGTGCAAGATACTCAGAGAATGTGAAGTCTTTATTTAGTACTAGGAGAAAATTACTAAATTCTATTACGTACAGTAATAACAATGAAGATAAAAAAGAAAGTAAAGTCAAGATGTTAACAGAAATTCGTCTGATTAATAAATTAATAAGACAAACAATTAAGAATGAATGGAACTCACTAGTACATGATAGAATAAAGGAGGCTTTAGAAAATAATAAGACAATTAAAAGTGTATTTAGAGTTTTGAAAGAAAGAAAGGAAGCACTACCAGTGAAAGTTGAAAATATTAATAAGTATCTGAATGACCTATATCTAATTAAACCTGAAGATAAAAAAAGACTGAAAGAATTAAAAGTTAAGAGATTTATGAATAATTATATAACGTTACCTTTTCTAGAATCAGAAACAAAAGCAGCTATATATAGCTGTAAGAAAAATAAAATGAAAGGTGTTGATGGACTAAACGCCTATGATCTAAAATGTCTAGGTAACAAGGCTATAAGATATTTCACTCTAATCTGCAACATGTGCTTAAAACAGATTAAACATCCATCTTAGTGGAAGATTGTAAAATGTCTTTTTTTGTATAAGAAGAAAGGGAATAAAGATTGCTTATTATTATATAGACCCCTTTGTATATGCAGCCATAGGTACAAAATATATGCTAAAATGATTTTAAATAAAATTCAAAAGAAAATATTAGATAAAATAACAGAAATACAATTTGGTTTTAAACCAAACTACAGCTGTAGTGATGCAATAGTATGGTTGGAAAGCATATTTCATACCCATCACACATACAAATTAAATATACTAACAGCGTTACTAGATTTCAGAAAAGCGTATGATTTGGTATATAAACAGTATATATTATAAAATCTTAACAAAATTGGTATAGAAAAATCTTTAATACTGATTTTAAAAAATTTAAATGTAAACATCAAATGCATAATAAATCCAGAATATGAAAGTGATATTACTATATATTCATCAAGAGGTATTCGGCAGGGTTGTCCAATTAGTCCGCTATTGTACAACTTTAATTTAGAAATGGCTATGAGAAATGCTTTTATGAATAATATTATGGTTTTCAAGTATGGTATGAACATAACAGGCAGTAAAGTACCTAATTTGTGCTTTGCAGATGATACATGTTTACTAGCCAATAGTTGGAAAGATTTGAGCTTAATGGTGGACAAATTTATTAGAGCTTGTCAACCTATGAGCATGGAATTAAATATAAATAAATGTAAAATTCTAATAAACAGGGATCTTTCATTTCAATATATAAAGGATAAATATATTTTATTGAACTTGGCAAAAATGCAAGTTTCAAACGAAGAAGAATATTTAGGAAAAATGATGTCTATTACGGAAAAAAGATGCTTTTTGAAACAAGTTAGATATAGAGCTTGGAAAGCTTTCTACAGCATTAGAAAATTTATCAATATTTCACTAAGGGCTAGGAAATTATTATTTGTAACTAGAATAAGATCAAGCATGTGTTATGCGGCTCAATCATAAACTATAACACAAGCTGAAAGGAACAATCTTATATCGGTAAAGCGTAGTATAATTCGCAGATTAAAATTATTACCAGAAAATAAATGGTTGATTAAAGAGGAAGATAATACCTTTAAGAAATTGTCAAATGAAAATATGTATAAGAAGATTGGTATATGTAATTTAAATCGTCATTTAGCCAAACTTAAGATTAAATTCATATACAAAAAAATTGACAAAAATGGTATTGTTCAAAGATGTTTATGTTGGTATTCTCGTGGTACTAAGAAATGTATTGCTAGACCACGTGATTCTTACTTCGATTGCTTTAAAAGATCTAGATGTAAAGGAAAAAATAATAACAATTTAACTTTTACTCATTTAATTTGACACAAGTATAATTTCATTCTTAATAACATTGTTCCCTATATTTATATATGATTAGAACATATATAAAATAATAAAAAATATCAATTTTTTTTAGTTTTTTTAACATAAAAAAACATGACGAATCAGAAAAAAAAATTTGAATGTTTGAAAAAAATTGAAAATAAGAGAACAAAAGGAAAAAAATTTTTTTATCAGATAAAAAAAACTTTTCTTAATCTTATTATAAAATTATCTAAAAACAATCTATTTTCATTAGAAAAATATTAAAAAAAGGTAAAATGATTCAGAAATTGATATATGATCATAAATTTAAATGTTAACAAATATAACGTACTTATTTACTTCAAACGCATCTATAATGGCTTCAATTTTTACTACTGAATTCTTTAAGAAATATTTTCATCGACGAGAAAGCAGCTCTCATGTTTCTCCAAAATGAGAAAATAATAAAAAAGGAAATGGAATATTTTACATGTGGAAGCCCAACTTCATTTAAAAAGACAAAACTTCTCTTCAGATGCAGTAAAAAAAGCTATGGAAAGAGCGTAAGTATCAATAATGAAATGTTTTTCGCTGTTCATGTTGAAAAAAAGGACAGTGATACGCTTCTTGACGTCATAAAGAAGCACGTTGCACCTGGCCTTATAATTCACGCTGATCTTTAGCAAGGTTACAATAAAATTGAGAAAAAATTGAAGTTCAAGCACTGTACGGTAGATCATAGTGTAAGTTTCAAGTATCCAGAAACTGGTATTACTACGAATATCACAGAAAAAACGTGAAACGGCTTCAAACAAATTATTTCGGCACGATCAAGAAAAAAAAAGAACATGGAGAAACGTCTGTAAAAATTTGTTTGACGCTGTGTAAATAAAATCAATTTATAAGCTGGCTTTCTTGATGCTCTACGAGAAGTCGTTTATATCAATATATAATCAACTAATTTTTTAATATTTTTATTAATTTAATCAAATTTTAAAAAAATTTTCTTTTTATTTTGTCGTTTAAATCATATAATTACAATTTATTATTTTAACTTAAAAGAAATAACTTGAAAAAAAGCTTTTAACGCAGTTTTTAATTAAAAAAAACAAGAGGGGACCAGATCTAAAATTCAATTATAGCGGTTTGGTTAACCTGCATACAAGAAACAATATTCAGTTTGTTGATCATGAAGTCAAAGGTGGTAATAAAGAATCTTATATTGACTCCATGATAATTGAATCTTTTGAATGCGGTAACAACAAGGGTAAATCCGACGAGAAACCTAATTGTGCTTGGAAGAAGGCGAATAAGACCTTAAGAGAGCGACAGAAAAATAAGGACCATGATTTACAAGATAATGAAGAGCATAATAAATCGATAAAAGATACACATTCTATTTTCAATTTGGTTGTTTCATTTGAAAATCTAAATAAATCTACGCTTCTTTCTCAACACAATGAGATATTACATTGGTCTAGTACGACTTTAGCTTCTGACGAACAACAAATTAGTAATCATGAGTCTAAAAGATCTTTAAAATTTGAAGAAACTCTGGAAAAAAGAAACTTGAAATGAAATCTAAAGCAAATGAATTACCCAGACTTTTTAATTATTTAATGGTCAATAAGTTGGAGAATATCTTGGATTCAGAAGAAACTATGGAGAAATATGTAGACTAGAATAAATTAAAAATTATAGCTACTGTAGATAGGTCTGCATTGATTGGTAGAGATGCTGGCTACACTATCGAATGGTGCGTATTAGGCAACTCAAGAGGCGTTGGAGAGAAAATGTCAAATGCTTCCTCTCTGCAAATGTGTGAAGTAAAAGCTCTACGCTTATGTGTGGATAAGTTAATTCGGTTAAAAGAAACGTCCTCATTACCGAAAAGCGAAATTCTGTTAATTAGCGACAGTAGTTATTTGGTAGAAAGTGTAAATACTCATTTGAATGTTTGGAGTAAGAATGGGTTTGTGAAATTGAATAGCAAACTTTCAAAACATTGTGAAGAAAGGAAGAGAATTCATTGTGGTTTAAGTAAATTGAAATAAGCGGTGGTTAAAAGAGTCTTAGCACATAATAAGATTAGGATTAACGAAAAGGAGGATTGTATTGCTAAATCTTATGCTACGTCAAAGTGGAATAATTAATAGTTTTCCTCTTGTAGATTCTCGAGCAAGCTTAATCAAAATTAAAGAAAGATTTTTGAGTTTTAATTGTTTGAAATGCATTTATTTAAGGATACCTTTAAATAATAAAAGTCATCTACGCTCTAGTTTTTGTGATTTATCTTTCTACCGTAATTTTGAACAAAAAGTATTGCATTCAATTAGATATTCAAATAATTTCTATGTTGCATAAATTGGTTCAACACATCTTACTTTTTGATATTCTTATATATCACCTTTATTATTATCGTTATCTAAAAATTTTACATTAATTTCGTTTGTTTCACCAACTTTAACAAATAATTTGAATAAATAATTGATTCCTAACATTTGAAAAACTATTTCAAAATTATTATAAGCATTAAATAACTTAAATAATGTTGAATTGTATAAAACTATATATAATTATTGGCCTTAATTTTAGAATCACTGATGTACTAAAATTTTTTTTAAAAATTTGAATATTATACAGATGCATAATTTTTAAAAATTTCAACAATGATTTAATAAAATTTTTCAAACTAATATAGCAAATAGATAAAAAAAGAAATAATTATAAAACTTATTTTGGTACTATTGGATTAGTTGCCCACCAATTTTTAATTTCATATAATTTATTGATAATAAAAATTTTTTTTTTTCATATAAATTAATATATTGGTAATTGATAATGATATAAAGAAGTTAAAAAAAATATTTTTTTACTGATAAAAACGTGACATAACTAATTTTTTGCATAAATAACTAAAAAAGCAAGGGAAACAAGAGGTATTTGATATTAGATTCAATTTTTATCAATTTTTTGATTAAAATTATTTTTTTTATTTTTTAAGCAAATTAATAAAAATAAATTCTTTTCAACTTAATGAATCCATCTCAGATGAAACTGAAGCTGTAAAATATCTTCAAAACCGTGGTTTAATTCCTGAAACAAAAGAATGCGAAAATAGCCAAGCAATGAAGCTTTCTTTCGGCAATGTAATTAGATGGAGATGCAGTCTTAGAAGCTGCAGGAAACAGATTAAAGTACGGGTCAGAACGTGGTTTCAGGGAACCAGAATGCCACTAAAAATGGCAATCTTGTTCATTAATTATTGGGCAAGTAAAGAATCGTCTGGAGAAAGAATGAAAAGAGAATTGGAGCTGAAACCAGGTACGACTGTGGACTGGAACAGTCTTTTGAAAGAAGTGTGCCTTTTTATGGAGAAGAAGAACGAAAATAAGATTGGAAAAAAGGGATTAACTGTGGAGGTTGATGAAACCTTCTTTGCGCGGCGGAAAAATGCTGGGGCAGCAGTGGTGCTTTAGAAGGATCTGCAGGGGAACTAAAAAGTGTTTTGTGTAGCCTGTAGCAGATAGGACTTCAGAAACGTTGATGGAGGTGCTGAAAAAAAGGGTGGCTCCATAAACCCTTATAATTTCAGATATGTGGAGGGGATACACCAAAGTAGGTGCTTCTGGGTATGAGCACTTGAAGGTGACTCATAAGTATAATTTTGTGGATCCACTGACGAATGCTCGTACCCAGAACATTGAAAGAGTCTGGGAGTTAGTGAAGGAGAGGTCCAAAAGGCATAATGGAACCCATAGAAGCATGTTGGAGGGATACATGCACGAATTTTCATGGAGGAAAATAAATAAAGATAATTAATTTGAGTCCATTTTAAGGGACACTGTTATCTTTAATGACTTTTTAAATGAAAAATAAAAGTTTTTTAATTTTAATTTTTTTTTTTAATTTTATTGGAAACATTTGGAGGGATTCATTTTTTAAAAATTTTTTTAATTTAGTTAATTTTTGAATAAGTTATATGAATTTAAAAAAAAGAGGGCATAAAATCCAATACTACCGTATATATTTTTTTTGATTCTAGTAAATTTATTCTAATTTTAGAGTCGTTTAATTTGATCATGAAATTTGATCGTTTTCTCTGCGAATCCGCTGAACTTGCTGCTTCTGCTATAGCCACTGCCAACATTCAACTTAAAATTGCAGCAATAATGTTAGTAGTGGCTGTAGTGCTTCTTCTTGCATATGTGGGTTGGAAATGGCTGTTTTTTATTGTTTGTACCTTTGTTGTTAATAAATTCATGTAAATTTAGTTATTGTTTATTTGTTTTCATTATTTTGTTTTTTTTTTTCATGTTACATGTCTAAGTTGGAAGGTAAGTATAATGTTGTATCATATAGAAAATTAATAAAAATTTGATTGTTTTAGTAGGTAGATCCAGGTGGAAGATAGGAATTTGGCTAATTTAAAGAAAAATTTTAAATATCGTTAATAATCGAAGAAATTTGAACAATTATGGTAAAAATGTTAAATATTATTAACAATTGAGAGAATATAATCAAGTATTGTAAAAATTTTTCAAATATTATTCAATTGAAAGAAATTGATCAAATATTGTAAAAATTTTTTAAATATTATAATTAGCAATTGAAAAATTTGACTAATTAGTATACAATTTTTAAAAAACTTGCTTATAAATAACTGAGTTAATAATAAGTTAAGCAAAAAGTTAAAATCAAGGTAATTGAGCGATATCGGAGTGCGATCATAATAAAGAGTAGGAAATGAGCTGGTAGTGAAATATTGGTAACAGGGTAATTGATAAAAGAAAGTTGATAAGAAAAGATTAAATGTTAAAGAACTTATTTTAACACTAAACATGGAGTTGGGAATAGGATAATCGCAATTTTCTCGTTTATTATATAAAAGGGTGTCAATAAGATGTAGGGTAGCGGAGTTTTAAAATAATCGGTGAAACCTCTATGTAAACTATTTATTATAAGCAAAACGATTACTGACTAATTTTTTAGCAGTAGAAAATGTTTTTATATGCCTGAGAAAAGACAGTGTCTTTACATTTTATCCGTTATGAAATTTATTGCTTCAAAAAACATACGTCAAACTAATATATATACTGAGGATAATTAAATAATAAATTATTTTGAAGAATTATCTGGAAATGAACAAAATTTGATATCAGAAAGCCCTGTAAACTCAAAAAAAACTTTGGTTTCATCAGAAAATGCATAAAAGATATGAAACAAATAAACATTTTACATATAAGGAAACCGTTAATAAAATGCATTTTGAATAACATTAAAAAACAATCGAATGATTTCAAAGAGAAGTTTATAGACAAGAATACAAAAACTACTGAACAATCTGTTATCCTCAATAACAATTTAGAAAATCAAGAATAAACACTATGAATTTGTTTTAATAATTAATGATAATAATTATAATATTTACGTATAAAATATTTTGTATCGTAAAAATTTAAAATAAATTTTTTTCCTATTTACAACATTTTTTTATTTTTTTTATTACTCCAATATTCCATGAATAAGAGTGATTTGATTTTTATAAATTTTTTTTATAAAATTGTTATAAGCTATGAAATTTGTTATAGAACTATAAAAAAAAGATTCTGAAAAAAACCATTCTCCAGTATCCACTTGTAAAATTCAACATTTATCTATCCAACAAATTGAAAAACTTTCTTTGTAAAAAATTTCAAAATTTATTTTTTACATATATATTATTATATTTTTATATTATCAAAAATTTATTTTTGAATATCATGCCAAACATCTAATCATACATAATTTAATTTTTTTAAAAAAGTAACCTAAGAAATTTTTTTCAGATATGGAATATTATGAATGGAAGAATAAAGTTTCACTAGAACATAGTGAAGAAATAAAAGAAGAGATAAATAAATTGAATTCTATTTATAATGAATGTAAAGAAAGGATTAAGATAGCAAATTCAACATTTTAAATTATAGTAGAAGAAAATAAAAACAATCCTGAAAATTAGCAAGAGTCGTCAATAAATATAATAAAATCATAAAAAATAAAGGCATTAGATTGAAATGGATTAAGGTTGTAGGGAAATTAAGAGTCGAAGCAAAAAAAAGCTATTTGAACAAATTATGAAATAATTTGATATGTTTGTTGGAAAAACTACAAAAAATACACGCTATTGAAATGCATAATCAGCAAAATGATGTATCTAAAGAGATAGAAAAATTTAAAGAATCAAAAGTTTATAATGATATTGTTGATTCATTAATAATTTTTGTGAAAAAATCAAGAAATGTCACTGAATCATTAAGCAATAAAGTAAGGGAAAAAAAAAGCAATATAAGTTTTCTAATTGTCTAGTTTTGAAAAGTCTTTTTTTTAAGCGGAATTAATTATATAATATCAGTAAACCTTATTAATATCCTATACAATGATTATGCCAGTACGTATGCAATTGCAACACCTGATCGTGTGATTGTTGGTGTAAAACAAGAAAAATTTGGAAAACAAGATGAAAACGATGCTGATTTTAACCACAATAAGATAAAAATATTATTTAAGGTAAGTTATAATGATTTATTTTAAATATAACTTTTTTAAGTCTGTTGTTAGCGCAATTAATAAAACAATGGCTTTAAACAAAGCTAAAAAGTCTTTAATTTCATTTTCTGGACTTAAGAAAAATTTAGGAGAAATTTTTGTTGATTTAGAAGGAGGAAAATCACTAGATTTATTTAAAAACGACGTGGAAATCAAATCATTGGCATTGAAGTTCTTGCGTTTAACAAAGTTAAATATCACAATATCATGTTGTAAAAATTTATCTTTGTTATTGGTAGATTTAATGAGTGACAATTCTATTAAATACTATGAAACTACTGGAAAAGACTATGTCGCTTCAATAATTAATTATAATGATGAATAATTTTTTAAATTCTTAATAATACATTTTAAAATAAATTTTGCTATAAATTTTAAATATTTTTTATTTTATTATTGTAAAAATATATATTAGGTCATTTTAAAACATTTGATGTAATAGTAAAGATATTAACGATAAATGATGAAGGATTTTAGCAGTAAAAGTTATTTTTATAACATTTTTAAAAAAAAAACACTTGTACATTCTTATTTTTATAAAAAAAAAATTTAAGCATCGTAATATTATTTTTTTTTAATTATTTTTTAAGTTAATCTTTTAAAAAAATGTTTTGAGTAATTTTTGACTAAAAATAATTATTCTTTAGTTACGATGTTTAAATATCAGCAACCAGTAAAATAATATTTTGCACTTTTTAATAAATATATAAATTATTTTGTTACGATGTTTTATTTAGTAGATAACACCAAGACTGGTGTATTATTTGTCACTGGCCCTATTTATACCCCTTATATGGGCTACGCCCATATAACATCCCCCGTATAAGCTTTAATAAAGCTGAAGGAAGTGGATAAATAGGGAGTGAATAAAAAATAAAAAAAAGTTAAAAATTATAATTTTGAAAAAAGGTTATTGTTTTTTTTTTTTTTTTCTTATTTTTTTTTTGTTGTTAAAAGGAGGCACGGTCAATTTTTGTAAAATTAAAATGCGCCACGGCCTTCATCTATTGGAATTTCGTATTTAAAAAATTTTTCTTTTAATTAATTTAAATTTATTATATTTATAAAATTTTTCTATTTTTTTCTGGTATTTCCTATTATTTAAATTATTTTTTTCTGATATTTCTTATTATTTCTATTTTGTTTTGGTATTTCTTATTATTTCTATTTTGTTTCATATTTCTTATTATTTCTATTATTTCGTTTGATATTTCCTATTATTTCTATTATTTTTTTCATTTTTTTTTTTTAAAATTTATCTAATTTTAAAATTTGAAAGTAACGATTTAAATTGATTATATATTTTTAGAAAATAATAAAATTTATCAAAATATTTTTGATTCATTAATCTTATCTTGAAAATAATTTTGTTTTATTACATCTATTAGTTATTTCTAGCCAATTTTGATTGTTTTACGATGTATTCTATTATTATTTATGTATTTTTGTTATTTTTCAGAAGAGAAGAAAAAAAAAATTCAAAATGATGCCAATGGATGCTAAAGTCGAGCTTGCCTTTAACAATTACAGGATGGGGCTTGGAGGTGCTGCTTTTTTTCTTTTTTTTGTTTATTCTGTGGATCATTTATGGACGTAGAAGGCATAGGGACTATAAGAGACGTATGGAGGCCGCTTGGGTCCACCCACCCACCCCTTACCACCCCAAATTCCCGTATGTAGAACTGGAGGATGAATCACCATTAATATGTAGTGTTGAATAACAGTAAGTTTGAAATAGTCCATATATGATAATTATTTTTCAGAATTTCTCAGTCCACACAAAAAAGGGAAATGAACGAGTATGGTTGTATTGCATTATGGGTAGCTGTGTTTGTAAAAAGAATGTAGGATATCTGTACAAATTATCGTTTAATCTTTTTTTTTAATTATGTTGTTTAAATTTTTGTTAAAATAAATGTTGTTGAAGTAATTTGTAAGAATGTAGGGGGAATTATTGAAATTTGATTCAACTGGTGGTTTAAAAAAAATGAGGCTGAGGAAAAAGAAAAAAATTTTGGTCTTGCATATTCTATATATATATATATTTTTTTTTTTTTTTTTTTTGGTGTAACTTGTATGATTCGATGGTAATTGATGTTATTGTAAACAAAAAATTTCATAATGTTTATGTTAGTACTATGTAGTGCTGTTGATTATTCATTACTTGGTTCTTCTGTGATTGTTTTTCTGGGTCTACCACGTTTTTTAATTTCTTTCACTGTTTCATTTGCAGGTTGTGGTTTATTTTTGTTGGTTGTTTTTCTAGTTAATTTACGGGGTCGTCCTCGCTTTTTCTTTATATCTATGTTTAGTTCTTTCTGAGGTGGAATTGATTCTTTATTGTGCACTTTCTTTGGTCTCCCTCTCTTCTTTGTGGATGGAATATCCAATGTCGGTGTTGTTTCTGATGCGATAGTAGGAAGTGTACTTGGCGTGTCTGTCACTGTGGAAGGTAGCGAGTAGTGCTTCGGAGCTAGCTTCAGTAAGCGAGCATTTGTTTTGAATGCGGTGTCAATTCTTCTACCTTTTGAGGATAGTTTTTGTATCATGTATGAGTCGCCGTGTACATGTTCTATTACTTCATATGGGCCATCATATTGTGCACTATTCTTGTGCGCCGTAGGGTCCTTACGAAAAACGAGAGTTCCTGCGGGAATCCGTTTGGGTGAAGTTTGAGCTACTTGTCGCTGTTGTTGATTCATGTGTGATTTCAAGTATAAGAGGAGATCATGTCGACCGGAAAGAGACGAGTTTGTATATGGCTCTGCAAGCCATTTGTCTGTTGTGTGCAATATATATTCTTTTGGTTTACCTTCTTGTGTAGTGGTATAACCGAAGTTGTGGGCATATTGAGCACTGTGAAGTATCAACTTGATATCAATCTTGGGGTATAGGCGGATGGTTTCGCGGATTATGCGGTTGAAGCGTTCTACAATTCCATTGCCTTGATGATTGTAAGCAGAGACAGTGTAATGTCTGATGCCATAGTTGTTACAAAACATTTTGAAGGGAGTTGAAATGAAAGCAGGGCCGTTGTCGGATTTGATAACTGTGGGGAATCCAATGAGAAAGAAGAGACGTTCCAAGGCGTTGATAGCCGTAATAGCACCCAAGTTGGTAGTATGACATAAAGAAACGAATTTACTGAATTCGTCAATTAGTACCAGAGCATTATTATTGTCGTCTATAATAATGTGATCCAAGCTTAATGTGTGCCAAGGATGTGGAGGTATAGGTAATGTCTTTGTCGATACTGGAGCCATTAACGGGGACTGTGTCTTATTCAGAAGACATTGAGAGCAATTGGACCAAGCCTTCTTGATGTCATTGTCCATGCTGGGCCATAGGAAAATGTCTTTAAATTTTCGTACTCCTTTCTCAAATCCGGAGTGGTTGCCTAAGAGGGGGTGTTCATGCCATAGAGACAAGAGCATGAAACGTAGTATTTGTGGAACATAAATTCCTGTTTTTCCTCTGGATTGTATCTTGCAATCTGGGTAATCTAGACGTTCTTTTTCGTTGAGAAACGTTGTAAACTGAGAGACTATATATGGGGTTTGGAAATAGTTTGTTGTTTTAGGGAATACAGCAAGGTATTTCTCATCAATGGGTGTTACTGCTACAGTGAATACTGAGCGACTTAAATAGTCCGCGACTGCGTTGTCAGTACCTTTGATATAGCGAATATCGATGTCAAATCCCATAATGTAATTCTTATAACGATCCAATATGTTGGAAACATCCGATTTGGTCATTAGACTAAGAAGACTGCTTTGATCGGTGAGTACCGTTGTGCGTTTTCCGTAAATGTAAGGGCTAAATGATTTCAGAGCAAATACTAAACCAAGTACTTCTAATTGTACTGGGGCGTACATAAGTTCTGCATTTTTCAACGTTTTGGAAGTTAAAGCGATTGGTCTGTTGTTCTGCATCAATGCGGCGCCAATACCTTGAGTACTGGCATCAGTTACTATCGTATAAGGAGCGGAATCGTCAGGTGGCGATAACGTGCATGCTTCGGCTAATGCAGATTTAATTTTATTGAAAGCTTCGGTGTGTTTAGAAGTTCATAAGAATTGTGATGTACAATCGTATAGAATATTAGCCAATTTGCTATAACCGGGTATATGTTTGCGGTAGTAGTTAGCGGCTCCTAAAAACGAACGTAATTCTTTTTCGTTTGACGGAATGGGTTTATTTCGTAACGCAGCGGTTTTCTTCGGATTTGGCTGAATACCATCTTTGCTGATGATGAATCCTAGGTATTCAAGTGATTGTTGGAAAAAGAGACATTTTGAGAGGGAAAAACGAAAATCAAAAGACAGAGCTTTTGATAGGGCTGTGTTGATGTTTTCGAGATGTTCGTCTACTGAGTTATCAGTTAATAGGATATCGTCAAGGTAGACAAAGTTGTTGGAGGATTTGAATAATTTTTCAACTACATGATTGAAGAAATCGGGGCTGCCTACTAATCCCATGGGAATTCGTTTATACTGGAAAATGCCAATATGTGTGGGAAAACCAGTTAGATAACGGCTGTCCTTGTCAAGAGTGAGTTGATGGAAACCATTCTTCAAATCCAATGAGGTGTAGAATTGCTTGCCAGATGCTTTATCCAGGATGGTGTCTATTCGTGGTATGTGATGTGATTGAGGCACGATCAATTTGTTAATGGAGCGAAAATCGACCACAAATCTCCATTCATTATTCTTCTTCTTAACCAAGTTGATTCGCGATAGATAAGGAGTACGAGATGGTTCAATCATGTCGTGCTTAAGCATATCATCGACTTGGCGTTTGATTTCATTTTCTTTTTCTACTGAATAGCGAGGAGCACGAATCGGTTTGGGGATATCGTGAGGGGCTGTTCGTAGTTCTAAGGTTTCTGGACCGTTATACCGGCCAGGAGTAGGATTGAATTCGTGGAAGACAGATCGATGGGTCCATAAAATGTCGTGTAATCGGGATAGTTGATCTTTGGATAGAGCAGTGGGGGGAAGTTGTACTTGTGAAAGAAAGTCAGACTTCTGCAGTTGTTGATCCGGAAAGCTTTTCGGGTAAGGTGGAAGTCGGTCACAGATGTCGGCTTCATCACTGCTGTAGCCATGGTTTGTAATGCGAAGGTCAGTATCCGATAATGATTCGACTAATGTGACATAACCTAACGTGGTTTTGTCATGTAAGGCTACAGGGTTTGCTCCGATATTGTTGATTACAAAGTTAATTTGATTATCAATAACAGGAGAGATTGCATTGTAAGTAACTAATTGGTTACTTCCTTTAAAGTAAGGACTTGCAACTGTATAAACAGCGTCCAGTAGTACATTCACGGGTGCATCAACTCTGGGGTTGAGAATAGTCGTGGAATGTGGTGGAAGATCTGTATTGCTAGTTAATTTGAAGGGGTAAGCATTTGATATGGGAAAAGAGTGAGATCCCAAGTGTATACGTCCATGTTTCCAGGATATTGAAAAATCACCAAAGGCTTTTAAACCAGGCTGTCCCAAGATGAGGTCATGGGATACATGTGGACTAACATGGCATATGATGTTGTAATGATCTTGTCCAATAGGGATTCGGAGATGTATAATTTCATTTAAAGATAGTTCTGTTCCATTTGCGGAGTAAGCCGTTGCTGATGTGGAGTGTCGAGCAAGTATGTATTCCTTTTCGATTTGTTTTGCAATTGAGAGGCTACAAACGTTGATGGAAGCTCCGGTATCCAATAGGAGCGTGATCGGTAATTTGCCCATTATTATGCGTAAACGAGGAAGAGCTTCAGAAAGTACTGCATTGACTGAGACAGGTACCGGTCCGTCGCCAAATTTCCATTTAGCAGGGGACAGTAAAGGTGCCGAATAATCGGTTTTAGGGGAAGGAGCAGTCGCTCGTGCATTATGTTGGGGCAGTTTGTTATGACTGCGGTTGGACCATATCTTAGTACCTAATAAGGTGGATAAAAAGGTCAGGAGGGAGACAATGCTTCGGGGCAGTGTCAGCATTGCATCAGTTAATTCCATGCGTTTGAGGTGATCCATAAAGATTACAAAGTTGTTGTAAGAAGTACACAACTCGGGATTATAAGTAGAGGACGGGGTTTCTTGTTCGGTTTTGATAGCAAGTAATTGTTGTAATGAGCTGATCTTTCTGGCTTGGTCAGCAATACGTTTAATCAAGTTATCGTCGTCATCCATTTCCATTTTGTCACCAGCGGAAGTTTTTATGGTTTCTTTAACTGCTGCTATTTCTTTATCGTAAATAAGCTTCATTTTATCTAATTCTGATTGAAGTTTCGTTGTAGCTGCTTCCGATAAACGAGTTTTCTCTTTCGCAAATTCAGTACTGTCTCTCTTGCGTTGTAAGTCGCATTGTTGTTGCATCTTTTTCTTGCTTGCTTCTATCAGTTGATCACATTTAGTCGTCGCTTGCTGTTTCAGGTCATCAATAGCTTGTGCGTGTTTATTGCGCATACTGTGAAGTTCGGTTTCATGGAGCTTCTTCTCGGTGCCAGCTTGTTGAAGTGTTCTGGTTTGGAATTCGAGCAGGGCATTCTTCGCACCGTCGGCGAGGGAAACGTGTCGATTATAATTTTCACGAAGCGTTTCAAGTTCGGTTAAAGTATCCTTATGTAGCTTCATTTGGGCGGCTAGAGCATCCTTGGAGGCCGAAAGTTGATCTTTTGCATGTGCTAAATCTGTTTCTGCATGTGGTAAGCGATCGAGATGTACTTTGATTTTCTTCTCACGGGTTTCGGATTGTGATTTGAAATCTGCAAGGTCCTTTCCGGCGGCAGACAGTTGAAATTGTAATCGGGAAACTTCATTTTCAAGGTCTCTAATCTTGTCGGAAGAGATTGAATGTGATTGCCGAAGTTTTGCATATTCCGGAGAGGATAAGACATCGATATCAAGAGGTCGCTTTCGTTTACGTATTGGAGACGGAGGGACTACCTTGCCATCTGGGATTTGGGTTTCCATTTCGTTGTTAGACGGGCAGGAGAAGTTGAATGCGTGGTGATACGCATATATGTCGAGAAAATTGAGGAATGTAGATTCGGAAAATGTGGTTTCCAAATGTTTGGTGAGGAAAATGTCCGATGTTGATAAGTTACTCATAGCAACAAGGGGTCGACAAGAGATAGGAGGATCTGAATCCTCGTACGGTGCTACTTTGGTTTCCAAGGCAAAGAAGTTGTCTTGAGAGATGAGTATAGAATCGACCAATAAAGCCGGGTGGAACAATTCTGGAGTGCAAACCGTATGCATTTCACTGGCTTCCACTGCACGGGAGCCGGCAAATGAATAAGTACCTTGTCGGTAAAGTAAAGGGTAGTGAAGAGGAATGCTTGCACATTCCCATCCGTTTACAGCCATACACAATGTTAGAAGACATACTTCAGTCACGGCTGTGTGAGGGACGTCGAAAAAGTTCAATTTGTCCATCAAAGCTTGAAGCATGGATCGTTGTGATTTCATTTCTGTTGTTATTGCGTTAACTTGGTTTCTCTTTGAACGTTGTCTCCTATCTTTGGAATTATCCTTTACTGTGGATGCAGGGTGAGTATGGAGGAAGGAGGGGGACTGGAATTGTGGTTTCTTGTCAAAGGGACGATTCGGTTTATTGAAATGTCGTTTTGGCGGAGCGGCTGTGTGGTTACGAGAAGATGTAGATGGTGCACTTGGTTGTTTATGTTGACGGTTTCCATTCGGAGGGGCTTTTCGTGTTTTTCGATCTTGTTGATGATGGGGTTTGCCAAATAACGATGTGTTTGGGTGAAGTCTAATGTATCCATTGAAGTACGCTTGCTTAAAAGCGTGCCATGATGTATCTATTGACGGGGTTTCTACAAGGATACGTAAATTGTCTGATAGGCCGCGGACAAACTGTCGGCGGCGCTCTCCATTGAGAGCATGGTTAGTTAGCATTTCCAAGGAGTCCATTCGAATACCATCAATCCGTTGGACGAACTGTTCAAATTGCGTGGCGTAAGTGCCAATGGGTTTGTCAGCTTGGTAAGGCGGTTTGATGTGGCTTCCAAGATTTCCACGGTGTCCATCATTGGACATTAATGTTACTATGTAACGGAGGGAGCCAAGGAGGGTCTTCTGATCATCAGGGATCGATTCATTCACTAACGAGAGGTAGGATGAAACTAGTCCATTTTCTTTGAGTAGGAGAGAGGATAGGTAGGGGGCTGCTATGCGGTCCAGTATTTGTTTCCGTGCCGGCGTTTTGGCCAGTGCAGACATTACTGAGCTGAGTCGTGCAATGTAAAGTTCAACTCCGTTGATTGTGGAGGAAGTCAGTAGGGGCACCAATTTGCCGATTTCCCTGCAAAAGATTTCGTCCAATTCTTTTTCATGCGGTGGTAGGGAAGTAAGTACATCGTCCACGTTCATAAGAGACAGCGGGTATTGAGTTCCGTAGATGTGGATATCCATCTGATGTTGTTTGTACAGAGTGGATAGTTGCTCCTTCTGTTGGGTTAGCAATTGTTGTTGGTCAGTGGCTGAAAGATTGAGGGCTTCTCTCTGCTGTTGAATCCACAACGGTTTCATATGATTGTAAGCCGCTATGAATGATCCTAGGTTCTCCGGAACCGGAGTGGTTCGTTTAAAGAGCTTCCGCATGCTAGGCTACAGGAGTGTAGAAGAGAGAGTAAACTACAACTGGAGGTAGCTCCAAGAATCAAAGTGAAGTGTGAATCAAAAGGGCTGTATATATATACAGCAAATGAATTCGCCCTTCGTAATAATAAGTAGGTCTATTATTAAAGTGCTCAGCGATAATTAAATATAATTACCTAACAATGAATCAGACTATTCATTGGCGTATCAATTGTTGAATGTCATAAAAGGTATTGTAGTGGCCTTCAAAATGGGAACTAGTAAATATGGATTACGAATGGAGTTAATGAAAAGTAAATATAATGTGTAGTGTAAATTTATGTTAATTGACGTCGTTAATGGAGTGTCTAGACTGTATAATTATCAGACTATTCAAAAGCTGATAATGTATTGTTAAAACGAGGACAAAGAAAAGTACCTCGAATAATGTATCATTAATGGATAACCAAATAAAGAGTACATTATGTATTCACGCGTGAATATCGTAAATATGTCTGAGAAGTTAAAACTTAAAAACTTAAAAAAACCGGTTAGTTCCATACTACAAATGGTGAATATACCTAATACTGTAACTGTGTTGTGGAAATTGAGCTAACTATCAAGAAGAGAGATAGCACAATATGCCAGAAAACTAAAACTACGTCTATTTTCTAAAGAAAACATGTTCACCACCAGGAGCTACCCGGACATGTGGACAATTCACTGCAAGTGATCAATTTGCTAAAAAGTCCCTAGACGAGTGGAAACCAATGGTTTCCTCGGGAAGGCGGTTAAATGAAGTCTTTCGATCCAGTAATGGAAGGAAAGAGAAAATACGACTTACGGAGCATCTGATGTAGCGAAATATGCGAAGCTGGAGAACTAGGATTGGTTGTGAGTCTTGATGGTCCTGTTCGTTGAGTGAATAGGAAGAAATCGTAAAGTAGGATGTTGGTAGAGGTGTAGCGGAGTACCGACTAGATCGGTGGAACCTCCATGTTACGATGTTTTATTTAGTAGATAACACCAAGACTGGTGTATTATTTGTCACTGGCCCTATTTATACCCCTTATATGGGCTACGCTCATATAACAATTTTTACTTTTTTCTACTTTATTATATTTGCTAATAAAAACAAATTGTTAATAAAAATTCTAATACTAATTAGAAAAACATTTTAAAACATTTAATATTTCATAAAAATTTATATTAAGTAAATTAAAAAATATAATTGGATTTCTTCTAAAGTCAGATCCACCTCAAATAACTTTTTTAAAAAAAATTTTTTTTTAAAACTAGAAAACAAAAAATAATAAGAAAAAAAGAGGAAAAAAGGAAAAAAAAAATTTATAAAGTTAGAAATAAGTAATATTTCTAGTGTGAAAAATAAGCAATTTTATTGTATTTTAGTTTTATATTGTGGTCTTTGAAAATCGCGACCTCAAATATATTAGTAATGTATTTGTTGGCGCTCAAGACTGTTATTTATGAAATATATAAAAGTGAAAATTAGGGATATTTTTCAGTCTTGAAAAATTGTATGGTTTATGAAGCGCGTTTTAAAATATTTTTATTTAATATTTTAATTATTTATTTTTGTATTTTTTTATTATTAATGATTTTTTTGTAGGGGTTGGCGATACCACTTGTTAAATTTAATTTAATTTAATAAATTTTTAACTACTGTAAAATAATTACGTTGACATATCTAAAATAAAACTTACAAATGTTATCAAGAGCTTTATGACATGAGTCACTAATTTTTTTATTGCAATTTTTAATTTCAAATTTTTCATATATTATTAATATTTTATCCTGAGCAATTTCTATATCTTTTTTCTTTGGCACATTATATAAGCGATCATTAAAACTTGTAATATCATATTTAACAAATTTTTTGAACGAATTTAAATCATTTTTAAATAATGATAAAATACCATTTACTGTCGTTTGTTTATTAAACAGATATAAAATTTTCTAAGAAATTTATTATTATATATGTTAAAAATTTTAAACTCACCAATTCAGGATCATCAACAACATTTTGAATTAACTTGTATTTATCACAAAGTCTTTTTTTTCTTTTTTTGTAGCTATTTGTTAATGAAAGTTGAATTGTTCTACTGATGATAACGTTATTCGTTTTAAAATAACTAAGAATGTATTCTGAAAAATTTTCCTTCATTATTTTAGAATTCTAATAATATGGAAGAAAAGACAAACTGAAAATATGTATTAATAAGAAAATGTTAAAATTTTTTATTTTTATAAAATTATGTTTTTGATAATTTAATGTTTGTTTAATTATTATAAATAAATTTTATACTTATAAGAATAAATTCTTTATCAGTTTGATAAAAAAATTAATACTAAAATAATTTTAAATAACATGCTTCATTGATTCTAACCTACTATTTATAAAAATTTTTATATGTCTTTAAAATTGTTAGTAAACTCTTAAAACGATTGTTGCTGTTTGAAGCATTTGTGAATACATTATCAGCTTCTAAATTAAAAGTTAGTAAATTTCCGAACTTTTGTAACATAATAAGTTTGTAAAATGAATTTTAAAAAAATATACAATTTATCTATATATTAAAAAAAAATGGTTTTGTATGTAAATTAAAACAAAATATTATTTGAGATTTTATTTTATTTGAATATAATGATTATAAATAGTTTTAATACGTAAGATGATACAGTTTTTAGACTCTACATTATTATTAATGAAAATAATAAAAAATTAAATTACAAAAAATGAAACAAATAAAAAAAGTTTTAGAGTAATAAAGTATATTACTTGTCACATAAATAAATAAAAATTTTTATGACAATGTTGTAATTAAGAACCAGTTATATAAATAAATAATAACATGTAAGTAAAAATAATATATTATTGTGTTAATTATTTTATTAGCATTTTAAATATACAATCAAAACAAGAACTACCTCATTCTTATTGAAGATGAGGTTTATTTACATATACATGGAGACGTTGCCTCCAACATTCCCCAAAAAGCATTAAGGTAATGTTTTAAAATGGTCATATGGATATATTAAAAACAAAACAAAAATAAACAATAAAAGGGCTAAAAGAATTTGATCAAAAATTAGCATAAATAATAGAAAAACAATCAATACAATAAAAATAATAAAAATTAATAACAAATAATAGCAACGGTCACTGGAATAATAAGATTTCCATATTTCAAAAAAAAACGGGTCTTACATCGAGAGCTTGTAATGTTGGAGTAAGGTATACGTCCCAAAAAAATTTTTTTTTTCATTCTATGCCAAATAAATTATAATGAAGAGTTATTATAATGTTATATTTTTTTTGTGCAATTTTTGTATTTATTTCTATTGTTTTTCCGTGTTATTGTTTCGTTTTAATTATTTATTTCGCGTTTGCTTTTTTTTTTTTTCTTGTTTTTAATCCTTTTTTAGTTCCAGATGCCTAACGAAGAGTTTCTTTGAGAATGCCGTGATCTTATTATCTGCTTGAAGATAGCCACCTTCATTCTGTCTGTTATTGTAAACTAAGAAACACAATAAAAAAGTTAATAAGGGTTGTGTAATGGCAAAAGTATCCTATTTACGATGGAGTAATATAGATAAGGAATTTGCCGGTAAAAAAGAGATATATATAAAAATGGAGAAGTGTGGATATGAATATGGGAACTTAATATATATAGATAAAACTTACGGTTTCATAGTGTGGGTAGCGGTTTCGTAACGGTGGAACCTCCATGTTAACTATTTTATTAGCATTTTAAATATACAATCAAAACAATAACTACCTCATCCTCATTGAGGATGAGGTTTATATACATATGCCTGGAAGCGTTGCCTCAAACAATTGCATTAAGTTATTATATTTATATAAAAATAAAAAATTATTAAATTGTTTATGTATTTGTATTATTTTAACCTAAATGCTTAGAAAATTTGAAACTTAATTTAACAAAGATTATTATTTTATTTAAATATATATTATTATATATAAAAATTATATTTTTTAACTTTATTAATACAATTTTTTTTAATTACAATGACAAACAAATTCGGAGTTTTATCAAATGTGTTACCAGAAGTTGATGACGAGATTAAAAAAACTATTTAGAATAATGAGCGTTTCAAGGACATTCTCGTTATTTTAAAAAATTATATAAAACTTTCTAAAAAGTGAGTTTGAAAAAATGGTATTAAATATTAATGTTATTCTAGCTTAAAAACAATTTATGACAATGGGAAAGAAACAAACGAATATGTAGATGTCAATCATTCTAGTATACGTTTTTTTTTTTAAAAATGATACGAAAATTATTTTTGTAAGGATAAAATTTACTTGTAGTTAATTAAAAAGTATTAAATTATTAATTTTTATATAAGATTAACATTTCAAGCCTTTTTTAAAAAGCTTTTTTTAGTTTTTTATTCATCCGTGTCAATGAAACATTAAAAAAATAAAGTTACAATTTGGAGAATATATTTTAGAATATTTTAAGCTGGAAAATTCAATGTTCAATCGAGCAATTAAATTATCATTGACAAACTGTTATATGAGAAAAAGAAAATCGCTACAATTGGAATATAATTAAATAAAAAATTTTAGCAAAAAGCTTGATTTAGTAGGTTTGTTTTTTATCGAAATATTGTATAATTTTAATTTTACAGAAATGTTTCTTTTTATTGAATAAACAAACAATAACGAAATAAATTTTGTCCGTATTTTCAAATGACATTAGTTTGTTAAAGAAATTCGTTGAAAAGGATATGGAGAATTACTATGATAATTTTAATCATACACAAAATATAGAAAAGATCAATGAGATATTACAAAATTTTTTTTTTGTATATTTGTGCCTATTTATCATTTTTACATTTTTATTATTATTATTATAATTTTTTTTTCTTTATTTTCAGATTAATGTTTCCAGTAGACGTCAATTTACAGATAACGATAAATAATTATTGATTCGGAATATTTTTTTTCTATTCATGGGCTGAATTGTTTTTGGCCGCTGGAGGCACCGCCACTTCAAAAGGAGAGTAGAAGGATAGGAGTTCCTTCACTATGCCCGCCCGCCCCTGTTGTGTGGAAGTTATCAACCGTTGGAGGAAGAGAGGCCTATAATAAAAGAAAGTAAGTTTGTTTTCAATTTATGATTAATTTTAAAATATTTCTTTTTAGTAGTTTGAAATTGCCGTTCTAGCAAAAAAAAAAAATTTCTTTTATGTTGATCTTGCCGTTCTGACAAAAAAATATTGTGTTATGTTGATCTTGCCGTTCTAACAAAAAAAACATTGTGTTATGTTGTTAATGTGCATTCACTTGTTTATTTTTTGTATAATGTTATTGTTTTATATTAATATTGAATAACTTTGCTAAAAGTAAACATAACGCAAAAAAAAAATAGTGACAAGAAGAGAGTAATATAAATAAGAAAAAAAAAAGATGACAATCAAAACTTTTTTTTCGTATTTTAATAACAAGATATTAATTATTATTTTATAGGGGTTTGAGTGATAAAGAAATTGTATAAGGGAAAATCTCAAATAAAGTTGAGGGTAAGTAAAATTTTGTCAATTATTGTAAGAGTATAAATTTAGTGATATAATAAAGTTAATAATTGCCTTTTGTCATAGCCGCCCAGTGTATTTCTATAAAATTTTAACTGGTAGATTAGTTACGTGGCAATGCATGACAACAAAGGCAGAAAAGTTTCGAATTAGAGGGTTAACTAGCGCATTTAGACAGATTCTTTAAAGAAGGAGATTCCTTAAAGATATTAACACTTGTGCCGAAGAATTAGCCAGAACAAATCTGGAACTTGATCCACTGAGCAAAAACTCCTTGAGAAAAAGTAGAGAAATTGTTGACAGTTTTTTCGGAATGGATGTAAGTGGTGATAGAAGTAATTCTAGAGAGAGAAGAGAATCTACCTTAGGGGAGAGGATTGACTCTAATAAAAGGGTAGAGGATTTGGAAAAGGATATAAATGATATTAAAGGAATAGTATATTAGTTGACAGAAGCTCTCCAGACGTTAATGGAGAGGAGAAGTAGAAAGAGTAATGAAACTAGTAATTAGACAAACGGTGAAATTGGAGCAGATCGTGCCCAACCTATTTCTAGTCAAGTCCGTCTGGAACCTTTTACAGGAGAGAAGGAAGCTGTTGACGTTTATAAGAACAGACTGGAATCTTATTTTGTAATGACACATACAGCCGAAAATATGAAAATTCATCACCTAAAGTTAATGCTGAAAGGGAGACAGTTAGAAAAGTTTATGAGTAATCCGGTTGCCCGCGACAGTTATGACCCGCTGTAATATTATTAGGGAGAGAATTTACTGAAGCTCATTCTCTTCTTGGAGCTCGGTCAAAATTAGATACCATCAAGTGTGGAAAGGTAGATCAATTTGTTTAAAGTGCCGAAAAAGTAGGAATGTTGATCGACTTTATGTATCCAAACGAAGCCAAGAGTTTAAAGCTTCAAAAAAAAATGACTAGAGTTGCCGAGTTGTTACCGAAACCATTGAAATACAATTTTGAATTCATTCATGTAAACTGTTTTGACACTGCAATCTATAGAGAATTAAAGATGTGGACAACCTTTGAAGAGGGGAGAAAAAGATATGAAAAGAAACCACAGAGTAATTTTAGGTATGAATTTAAAGGCAATTGTAACAAGTGTAGTGTAAAAGGCCATAAAGGCAAAGACTGTATTCAATTTAAGAATTGGAAAGAGAAGATTGAGAAGAGTGCTACCTGTATTGAAGTAGTGGAAAAAAATGCTGCGTGTTTTGACAAAATTATGAAAGCCAGAAGAATGAATTTACCTTTAATTGAAATGAAGTATGGAACTGGAAAGGCTGTAACGCTATTGGATACTGGATCCACGGTTACAATCATGACCAAATCTTATGCTGACAAAATGAGAGTGAAATATGAACCATGCGATCAGAAGATAAAAAGCTTCACAGGTAATCTTTATCGACCGATGATAACTAAGAAATATGAAAAGTTTAATTTGGGGAAAAATGAAATTCTGATCAGGCTATTAGTAGTGGAGAGTGGAGAAAATTCTAGTTGTTACGACATTATATTAGAAAATGACTTTTTCACAGAGAAAAGTATTACTATAAAAGGTACTGGATCAAAACGAAGAGTAGTAGTGGAAGGAGAATCTTATCCAATATTGGAAAACATGCAAACAAATAAGGAACTTAAGCCTCAATCAAAATGTGAGAAGATGGAGTTAAATCTTGAGGAAGAAATTGTACCAAGTGATATGCCAGATATTATAATCGATGAAATGCCGTCGGAGAATGATGAAAACAATATTTGTTTTATCACCATTGCTGAAAATGAAAACGAGAAATATGTTAAAGAAATAAGGAAAAGGTATCCTAAAGTAATTGCAAAGCACCAATATGATATTGGATCCGGGAAGATTAAAGTTCCGTTGCAAACATTTTTAGAAACTACACAATTGAGAAAGCTAGTTAGATTTATTCCAAGAAGTCAAGCGGAAATAGATTTTATTGAATCACAAATTAAGTTATTGTTAGCTGCGGATATAATTGGAAAGGGAGTAGTTCCATACATCCATCCTTTCTTTGTAATTCCAAAAGCTGAATCCGTGACTGAATTTAGAAGTTTGACCGATTTTAGATCAGTAAACCAAATCACAGTGCCATTTCATATAGAATCGAAGTTGCCCCGTACTTTATTTTCTCAACTTGCTGAAGCTAATCATATAACGAAATTGGATATGAATTCTGCATATTTTCAATTTGCATTAGACGAATCACAGTACAAATGTTTTGGGTTTCAGTGTCCAAGTGGATGTTATTACTATAAACGTTTGCCACAAGGAGCTAAGAATAGTGCTGGATTATTTGATATTATGCTAGAGAATTTGCTACGTAAATTTGAAAAGAATATGATATTATTTAAAGTTGATATTTTGATTTTCTCTAAAGAAAGTGATGAGGAACATTTACAGTTAATCATGGATATTTTAAGAGTATTTGAGAAAAACGACCTGCGAATAGATATCAGGAAAAGTGCCGTATTCTTGAAATTTGAAATTGATGAGAAAGGATTCCGACCATCTCAGAAAAGTTTAAGTAGATTTGTGAATCGGAAAAAACCAGAAACCACCAAAGAACTCTTATCTATCGCGTTATCTGGATCTTACTTTCAAGGGTGTGTAAAAAGATTTGCAGACTTGGTACAACCTTTACTGGATGTATGCCAAACCAAAAGATGTAAGAAGATAGAATAGACAGACAAGTTGATACAAGATTATACTAAATTTGTAGAAGCCATGCAAAACTGCGAGACATTTTATTTTCCAAATAACAAATTGCCATTTTTAATTACCTCTGATGCCTGTACTACCGGAATTCGAGGATATTTAAGCCAAATCAATTCCAAGAATGAGGAAAAGATCTTAGGATGGATGAGTAAAAAATTACCACTTACAGTGAGAGAAAGAAATCTTACAATAACAGAAAGTATATCAGTAAGAGAATTAATTAATTATTTTAGACCTATTACAAAAGGATACTAGACAATTATAAAACCAGATCATCGTAATTTAGTTCATATAGCTGAAAAAGGAAATGACGCGAGGTATGGAAGCTTTATCGAAGCAGTGATGTCAGGAGACAATCATCTACAGTATATTCAAGGAACTAAAAACCGAGTTGCTGATGATTTATCACGTTATGGATTTTCAAGTGCTGCCATTCTGGAGATCGTTCCAAAGGATAAATTAACACTGGAAGAACAATTGAAAGAAGAAAAGATAAAAAAAGCCAGGAAAAAAGGGGAATATGATGGATACAAAATTATACCTCAATGTCCAAAGTTGATCATGATCTTGAAGGAGGGAAAGGAGATACCATTGATACCTGATCAATTTGTTTCAAACTTGTTGATGATAAGTCATGATAACGCAGGATATGTAGAGTTTTCAAAAGTTTATGAAACGGCGAAAGAAGTATGTTATTTTACAGGAATGAGACAAAGAATTTTGGATTATTGCCGGTCATGTCAACCGTGCCAATTTAGAAACCATTCACCAAAAGTAAAGTTGGCAGAAAAGGCGATTATTTATGAAAGACCTAATGTATGCTTGGTAATTGATATATGTAGAAGAATCTCACCACCAAGCAAAAAGTATCACTATATCCTGGGAGTGATAGATTGTTTCACTAGATGTGTCACATTAATACTGTTAGAAAATTATTCATATAAAAATGCATTGAAGGAACTATACAGACGTGTGTTTTATATTCATAGACCACCAGAGAAGGTACGTTTAGATGGAGCCGGAAATTTTAGAAATGTTAATTTGGTAAAAGCATTGAACGATAGTGGAATTGAAGTTTCTACGTCGGTTCCGTATTGTTCGAAAAGTAATAGTCTTATAAAAAGATTATTTAAGCAACTACAAAATTGTATAGCTAAGTATAAACAATATGAGTAGGCAGAAATGTTAGAACCGTTTGCTTATTTCTATAATACCACGGTTCATAAAACTACAAATCAAATGCCATATTATTTACACCATTTGAGATACCCGCATAAAGGATTGGAAAGATTTGCTAAATCCGGAAATCAAGGTAGAGTGGATTTGGATTTACCAGCCAAAGCCCTAAAATCATATGCAGAAAAATGTTATCAGGAAGCCACACAATCAATAATTAAAGCCAGTGAAGGAAAAGGTGTGGGAGAAGATGACATAAAGTTTAAATGTGGAGACCTTGTGTTAACCTTGAATAAAACAAAGACAGGAAAATTCGAAAATAATTATTTAGGACCTTTCTACTTGAAGAAGCTTATAAGAAGAAATGCGTATTTAGCGAAATACGATATGGAGAGGAAAGTGTGTTTAAAAGGAAATTCTATAATGCGCAATGTTTCAGACTTAAAGAAATTCTTTTGTAGACCGGCGGAAGTAAAACATAACGCAGAAAAAAAAATAGTGACAAGAAGAGAGTAATATAAATAAGAAGAAAAAAAGATGACAATCATAACTTTGTTATTTTTTCGTATTAATGATAACAAGATATTGATTATTATTTTATAGGGGTTTGAGTGATAAAGAAATTGTATAAAGGAAAACCTCAAATTAAGTTGAGGGTAAGTAAAATTATGTTAATTATTGTAAGAGTATAAATTTAGTGATATAATAAAGTTTAATAATTGCCCTTTGTCATAGTCGCCCAGTGTATTTCTAAAAAATTTTAACTCAGATAACTAGTCAAAAGTTGTTCTTTTGTTAATATTCAACAGTAAAGTATTTATTATCAAAGTAAAAATTGTATTTCTTAAAATATTTATTATAATTTAGATTTTTTTTTTGTAAATTTTATTCTATTTTTTTTTAATATTAAATGAATTCATCCCAGATGAAACTGCAGCTGTAAAATATCCTTAAAAACGTGGTTTAATTCCTGAAACAAAGGAATGCGAAAATGACTGTGAAATAAAGCTTTCTTTCGGTGCAGTGATTAGATGGAGATGCAATCTTAGAAGCTGCAGAAAACAGATTGGAGTGCGGGTCGAAACTTGGTTTCAGAGAACCAGAATGCCACTAAAAACAGCAATATTGTTTATTTATTTTTGGGCAAATAAATAATCGTTTGAAAATATTATGAAAAAGAAATTGGAGCTGAATCCAGGTGCGATTGTGAACTGAAACAGTCTTCTGAAAAAAGTGTGTCTTTTTATGGAGAAGAAGGACAAAAATAAGATTGGAGGAAATAGATTAACTGTGGAGGTTGATGAAACCTTGTTTGCCAGAAGGAAGAATCATTCTGGAAGAATGCTGGGGCATCAGTGGTGCTTTGGAAAGATCTGCAGAGAAACTAAAAAGTGTTTCGTGGAGCATGTGACAGATAGGACTTCAGAAACGTTGATGGAGGTGTTGAAAAGAAGTGTTTACCCGGAAACCCTTATTATCTCGGATATGTGAAGAGGATACACTAAAGTAGGTGCTTTTGGGTATGAGCACTTTAAAGTGACCCACAAGTATAATTTTGTGGATCCACTGACGAATGTTTATACCAAGAACATTGAAAAGGTCTGGAAGTCAGTAAAGGAGAGGTTCAAGAGGCGGAATGGGTCTAGCAGAAGCATGTTGGAGGAGTACATGCACGAATTCACATGAAGGAAAAAAAATAAAAATAATGAATTTAAGTCTATTTTAAGAGACTTTGTTTTTTTTAATGTATTTTTAAATGAAGAATAAATTTTTTTTTACATTTTGTTGGAAACATTTAGGGGTATTTATTTTTAAAAAAATTTTTTTAATTTGGTTAATTTTTGAATAAATTACATGAAATTAAAAAATGGTAGTCAACTGATTAAATAGTACCTAAGATTCTTTTGACTCTTCTAAGTAAAGAGTTTAAAGCAGAATTAGGTGAAAAAAAACAGAATAAGCTGATAATGGTCTTTGATTAACCTAAAAACTCAAATTTTACCATAAGATCTAACTTAATAATTCCAATTATACGTGAGAATAGAGGAAATATCTCAATACCGAGAAATAATGAAACTCAAATGCCAGCACTTCCAAAAAGCGATACTTAGAATCCAACTATTATAATTAATGCACCAAAATCAAGACGTATTTTTTGCAATCTACCTCAATTACTTTGGATTGTGGATGAACTTAATTTAGAATTAATTAAAAATTCTTCGCATATTTATGCCATTAAGCAAAATAGCGAATTTGAATATAAATTTAATATAGAAGAGCATATGTACATTTTATCGACAGTAAAACAATTAAATCTCTATCAAGTAAATCTTATTTCATATATGAAATTTAAGGAAGTAAATGATGGAGTGATTGTCGCCATATTTTTTGACATCGTTGATTTCTTAACCAAATTTGGGGTTGATCAGATAAACGACGGCAAGAGATGTTCCCGTTTAATTAATTTATGTTTTCGATATATATTATTTGGATTTGGTTTTAAAAATTGGTTACGTGAGTTTCGTCGATCAGTTGCAATTTGTTGCATTATTTGTATTTCACTAATGTAAAGCTATCCCACTATAAGCCTTACTCAAAGTAAAATAATTAATAATATCAACAGACACATAGATTTATACGCCGCCAGATTTTAAAAATAAAATTGAAAATGTGTTTTGAATTTTTTAATAATATTTTTTCTTAATTTAAATTTAATTTTTTTTGTAATATGATACAATTAATATTTTCATTATTAAACAAATTCTTTTTAAACGTTTACTCAAATTTAAACATAAGATGTGTTCTTTTCTTGCATACACGCACACATGAAATAAATTACAAAGAAAGCACGAAAGTAATTTTAGCTTTGAAAGAAGCTATTTTTTATAGTAACTTAGAAATATGTTCAAGATATGAAATAATTTGTAAAAGTAATATAAAAGAGTTAGAAAAAAGAAATAGAGTAATTCCATTAACGGCTTTTAATACACACCAACGATTATTAGTTAAACATTCACCATTTTAAATAAAATTTCAATTTATAGATACAAGTAAAGATTTATTTTCTGTCATTTGTAAAGTAAACTTTTCAACGATCACAACTGTTGTTAAAAAATCTTATCAACCTTTAGAAATAGCAGATTTATTACCTTTCAGTTTATCAGAATTAAAAGAATCTTATAAAAAGAATAAAGATGTAAATTTAATATTAAATATGTTTTGTGACGTTAAAACTAAAGACGAAATCAGAATGAAATTAGCTCTAAGTTTTAGAAAGTTTTTGGATAATATGGAACTAATAAATGAAATAATTTTTATTGATAAAAAATTATTTATTACGACAGAGTTGTCTAGTAAGCTAATGTTATTTTTACATAAAAAACATGATAGTGCATAAGCAATGCAATTGAAAGCAAATAAGTAATGTGTAATGGCAGTAAATAATCGTTAAGTCAAAGAAATTTATGAATTATGCAATTTTTGCAACTAGTTACAGAGAAACAAGACAAAAACTGTAGATAGTTGGCCATGTACTGATAGTTCACACGAACGTTACCATGCAGATATGAAAGAGTTAAACAAATAATAATTTCTTTGCATTACAGACGTACATAGTGGTTTTATCATGGTTGAAACTCTAAAAACAGAAAAAAGTTTTGAAATCATAAATAAATATCGTTCAATATTTAAGTTATATGGAAAACCAACTTTATTAGTAAGTGATAATGCCAGATACTTTTGTGCTGAGGAAACAATTAAATTTTTAAAAAGTATAAATGTTAGTCCCATTTTTTCAATACCACGTTGTTCACAAAGTAACGGGTGTGCTGAAAAAATTGTTGGTTGATAAAATTGAAAGCACAAAATTTAATAGATGATCAGATGAATACAGTTAAAGCTGTTAAAAAAGCTGCAATCATATTATAAGACAGGTTTACAAAAAAAGAAAAAAAGCCAAAAAAATTTTCTTTGGAATTGAAATAAACATCAAAAACATCATGGAAAAGCATAATTTCCAATCAAAACCAATGTCAATTGAATCCTTATTCAAAATTGATCGTTCGGATAAACAATGGTAAACTGGAATTGCTATTGAACAAATAGGTAAAAATATTTTTAGAATTGAAAGTCAAGACAGAATATTTATTAGAGAGTCAGATTCCATTAACTTTAAAAAAGTGGGTAGAATATTGACAAAGTTAGGTACAAAGATAATGAAACAATATCTAACAAATCCACAGCAACATCTACAAATGATACATAAATTAATGTAAATAAATCTTTTACAGATAAAGATACATTAGAAGGAAATGATATGTTAAATAATCTTAATGAATTCTTACAATTTAACAGAACATTGGAAAAAGATGATCTTCTAGGGTTAAAACACACAACAAACCAAGAAAATATAGATTTAAATTACAATTGTATAGAAACAGAAAAAGAATATTAACAATTTGTAAGAAAGGGTAAATTCAGAATAGATAAATCAGCTTTTCAAAGGGTAGGATCTGTTTTTGTTTTAAAATCAAATTATTTCCATATAAATACAGTATCTGGAATGAAAAGAAACAGTAATGATTCAGCTCAACAAGCTGAGATGACTACATTAACTCTAGCTTTAGAAGAATTACATTGTTTGATTTATGGAAAAACATTTAACAATAATGAACCAACTCTAATTGCCAGTGATAGTGATTATGTTTTCAAAACAGTAAAAATTTACTTTAAAGTGTGGGAAAACAGAGGGTTTAAGAAGGCAAATAATGAAACTCCTGCTATTCTAAAAAAATGGAAAGGCATTTTTAAAAGATTGAAACAAATGAATATTAAGCTCATTAAGGTACGGGCACATGCAGAAATTATAATTAACTGTAAAGCTGATACTGCAGCTCGTAAATATGCATCTGCGATGCGAGTATTGAGATCTCAAGTATAGAAGCAGAAATATAGTGAATTAAATATTTTAATTAGATTCTAAGTGTTTAGAAGCATGTTTGGGTAACTTTAAGTTAAAATACTTAGCTTTAGTTTAACTATCTATTATATATACTAATTTAGATTACACGAAAGTCATTATTTTAAAGACCTTGTAGATTATAAGAAATTATCAAAAGTAAGAATAATGTAGTTATTTTATTTATCTTGTTATTTATAGTTTTTGATTAATTCCAATAAAATATTAACTTATCAATCGTTTATTTTATACAATTATAAAATGAATCCAAACATTATTTATCCCAAATAAAGAAATATTGTGTCTTATGTTAAATTCTACATTTGTAGAAAATAGTAAGTTATATAATTTTATATTCCTTTATTGTAACTGGATACTAGAGAGATAGAAATGTTTTTATTCTAATTTTATAATTATAATTTAATAATATAATAAAGCTAATTAAAAAGTTAAGTGTTATTGTTCTTAAGACTCGGAATTTATCTTCGGCAAATACCAAGCGTAAGCGCAACCAAAAATATTTTTTACTAAACAATATTAGGAAGTTAACCATAGTTATCAATTCAAGAATTGTGACTAACGTACTTTATCATTTGGAAAAAAGTTACGTCTATTACTAATTCCAAATGTTATCAAAAGCTAAGTCACGAATCATTTATTGATAAAAAGGACAGCTTAACTTAATCTTTTTATATTATAAAACATCCACATAATGATTGTCTTATACATTAATCATTTAATTAAAGTATGCTTAAGATTTTACCCATATATGGCAGTAATACTTCATATATATATACCATAAAAGGTACCAAGATAATTGAAAGTAATTACTTAATATTAAAAGTTTTAAAAACTCTAAAAATAAAATTTATATTGAAGACAATTAATTAAAAGAATTGGCTATCGATAATTTAAAAATTAGTCCCGAGATAAGTATATGAACAAAAAAATTAAACACATAATTTTACTCAAAAACTGAAAACTTTAAAGTCAGTCACTTATTATTTTATTTATTCTGGATAAGCTATTTGGAAACGACCCAATTAATCTGAGTATATCAACTAAGTTAGTTAGATTTTGTGTTAAATATCAACCTACAACCGATAAATTAAGAACTGAATTTTTCATAGAGTTATTAGATATCTATCAGTCGACAGAATCTTTAGTTAAAGAAAAATTAAAGTTAGTTTAATAAACCATAATTCTTCAGAGATAAACATGTATGCCTGTTTAACTACTCCAAATTATGAAAAAAAAAACCTTTTGATAAATTTTTTTAAACGTTTTGAAAGACTTTTAATAATGAATGGAATTAAAGAAAATGAAAAGAAAATCTTTGCTTTTATATTTAAACTTCCTGATAACATTATAGAATATTATGAAATGAATTCAACAGCAGAAAATACATATAAACAAGCTAAAGAAATTCTTATATCTAAATATAATGTAGGAGTCTTTATCAACATTTTAATTATTATTACTATTATTTTCTTAGCTATCTTCCCATGCGGAGTCAGCTTTTTTGGATTTAGTCCTTCATTTGTCACGATCAAATGTTTGATCTGGATGAAGTCCAGCAAGTTTTAAGTCTTTGTGTAAAGATATCTTTCCATCTTGGTTTTGGTTTTCCTCTTGGTCTTTTACCATCTATCTTTATTTGTAAACTAGTTTTTTCGACTGATGATTCTTTAGATCTCAGCACATAACCATACCACCTTAGTCTATTCTTTCTTATTTTTCCTATTACAAAGGGTACTGCGAATTTTTTCCAAATGTCAGTATTTCTTATATGATCTAGTCTGGTATATCCAGCTGCTCATCTTAACAATTTTGTTCCATTGATGCTATTTTCGTCTCTAGTTCTTTTGTGATTGGCCAACATTCAGAGCTATAAAGAGCTACTGGTCTGATTACCGATTTATATATTTTGGATTTTAGTTTTATGGGTGTTCTTTTGTCGCATAGTACAGGAATAGTTGTGCGCTATTTATTCCAACAGCTGGATATTCGGTTGTTAATCTCTTTTGCAAGTTCAACATTTGAAGATATAATAGATCTTAAGTATTTGAAATCTTCGCATTTCTTTAGTTTAATACCATCTATATGAGTTGGCCCTTCTGTTGAGTCTGTGCTGAGGAATTCGGTCTTTTTAATATTCAGTCCTAGTCCATATTTCTGTAGCAGGTTTTTCCAAGATTGTACTTTTATTTCAAGGGATGATTTACTTTGGTCTGCTACCATTATGTCATCTGCATGTAGTAAAGTCCATGGGGCTGGTTGGGGGTTTCCTTTCAGGATACAATTCATCACTAGGATGAATAATAGTGGTGATAAAACTGATCCTTGATGGACACCTATTGTGATAGGGAAGCTGTCTGATATGCCTGCCGTAGTTTTTACTTTGCTAGTTGTATTTTGGTAGAGTATTTTCACCCAGGTTACTAGTTCTTCAGGAATGTTATGTGCTCGAAAAGCATGCCATATCATTTTGTAAGGGACTTTATCGAATACTTTTTCTAGGTCTAAGAAACATGCGTGTAAAGGTATCTTCTTTTCACGGTGTTTTCAAAAAGAAGTCGTGTTGCGTGTATTGCATCAGTTGTTCTACATTTTGGGATAAAACCACATTGGTTTCTCTTTAGAACAGCGATTTTTCTGATTCTTTGGTTTATGATTCTTTCAAAGATTTTCATAGTGTGGCATAAGAGTCGGATAGGTCTATAGTTTTGGCACTCTGCCGATGAACCTTTTTCTTTAAAAATAGGTATAATTATTGAAGATAGCCAATCTAATGAGGTTTGTTTTTCTGATACAATTTTGTTGAAGAGTTTTGTCAGCCATGTTATTGAGTTATTTATCTTTAATTTCCATATTTCAAACGGGATATAATCATAGCCTGTTTATTTGGAGTTCTTCATCTTTCTAATTGCATCTTGTACTTCAGATTGGCTTATTTTTTGCATAGGGCCTTGTGTAGGATTTATTTCTTGAATTAGGTCGTGTGGGAATTCTTCATTGCATATTTGATTGAAGTATTCGCGCCATCTATTTAGAACTAGTTTTCCATTTGTAAGAAGTTTTCCTTCCGGATCATTGATACCTAAGAAATTTTCAATATCTTTGGTCTTTTTGTGCTTTGCTTTGACAAGTTTATACAAATGTTTTTCACCTTCTCTGGTGCTTAGTTTTGAATAAAGTTCTTCAAAATATTCATTTTTTTTTTGCGACTTCAATTTTAGCTTCTTTCTTTTCTGTTTATAGAGTAGGAGGTTTTCCTCATTTTTGTTTAACAGATATGATTTATATGCTTCTTTTTTAGCTTTTACTTTTTCTTTAATTATTTCTGTCTATAAGTAAGCTAGTTTGTCGTTTTTATTTCCTTTTTTCGTCTGACCAAGTATTGTTGAGGCCATCTCTTTTGTTGTTGTACTAAAGTTTTTCTAGGTTACTTCAACGGTGGTAATTGCGGGGTAGTGGATTTCGTTTGCATTGGTAGCCTCGTTTGATTTTATTTTCAATTGTAAGTTAAATATTAAAGTATGATTTTACAGTTAATAGATTATAGTTCAATTTTTATAAAATATAATTAATAATTATCCCAAGTTGTGATTAAAACTTAAACAATCTTTGATTTACAAGACTGATTTTAATATCACACTAAAAAATAAGATGTCATTTTAAGATAAAACTTCTGTTATTTAAAAAATAAGTGATTAACTTTATACCTTAAATTGAAGAATTGAAAATTTTTTTCAGCTTGATTAACTTCAAGAGTTTTTTTCTTTTGAGTATTCCAACATTCTAAATATAACTTATAAATTTATATATTTTTTATAAAATGATTTTTACAATATTAAATAATTTATCATTAAATAAACTCTTAATTGAAATACAAATATGAAAACAGTTTTAAAAAGTAAAGTTTAAAATATATAAAAAAAATAATTTATTGAGTTGTAAATTACAATAAATAATTTCTAATTACAATTTTAAATTTGTTTTATTAAATTTTTTTGTAAATTTAGAAACATTAAAATAATTATTTTTAGAGAAATTATATGAAATTGATTTGAAAATAATATATTAACATTTTTCTTTAATAAAAACTTTAATTTCAAAATTGTTAGTAGAATTTTTTAAAATTATAAAAAAAAATTATGATTATTACAAATTTAAAAACGTTTTGTTATCTTTACGTTATTATAACTGCATAGCATGATAGAATATTTTTTGAACTTCTTATATGTTGCACTCAAAAATGTTCTTTACATCAAATCAAAAACTGCTTTTATTAACTTTAATTTTAAAAAATTATCAATATTTATCTAAAAAAAGAATTTTTTTTTGAAAATCAATGATAAAATCTTATCTTAAAAAAAGTTTATCATTTTAAAGTAAAAAAATACACCAAAAGATGTAAAATTCATTTTCTTATTATTTTTTGAATTTTTATAATTTTTTATCAAAATGTTAGAAAAATTTAAAAAAATATTGTTTTGATATATTAGTTTCAAAAAAAAGTAATATATTTTTAGAGAAACAAAATAATTTTTTATGAATACATAATTTTACAGTTCTACAAGAATTTAAATTTGCTTAGTATTTGTAATAATATGCAAAAATTAAAATAGAATAGGAAGATAAAATGAATTGACTAGGCGATACTATTATATTCATATATTTTTGATATAATGTTTTTGAAATTTTTCTGTGTGAATAAAAGATTTTTATTAATTGTAATATTTTATGGCGACCCTGTCTGACGATAAATCTACTTGACTTATCTAGTATTCCGATTCAGAGTCTTGAAAATTATCGTGGTAGTTTACCTTATACGCGTTATTTTAAAAATGAATTAACTTTACGATCTATACCGTTGTCTTCTTGGGAGTGTGGAAAATTATTTTGCATATATCAATCTGAGACTGAAAAACAACGTTTTTACAAACAATTTGATGACATCAATCTCTCTTTTTGTTATATTGAATCACATCCAGTTATAGTACTATGTGATAGTTTTTCAAAGTATGTTATGGTAAAGTTATTGAAAAATAAATCTCAGAAGCAATTAGTCTTATTCTTCGGTCCTTTATTACAAGCATTTCCATGGTCTATTCTGGTTTCTGATAGTGAACTGGCGTTATGTGGTCCTGATTTGGCTTTTCAGTTCCAAAAATTTCACGTTCATCATATTACTTCTGTCTCTTACTTTCCTGCTAGTAGTGGATTGCTTGAAAAATACATACATATACTGAAGGTAAAAGTTAGTAAGTTTAGGCTATCAGAGTTGTCTTTACCAATGTCCGTTAAAGCTGCTGCTAATGCTATGAATCATTTTGCTAGTTCAAAAAGACAAATTTCTGCTGTTCAATTATTCTTTACTGCCTATGATAAGAAGATTGATTATTTACCCTTCAAAGAAACTGCTGTTCCACATAAAAAGATATATTTTTTACCAAATGGTAAACTTTTCTCAATTTATTTGGAAAGAATTTTTATTGCTAAACTTGGTTCTCGAGTTAATGTAATACTGCATGAACATGTAAAATATTATGTTTCTCCTGATTATTATCATTTTGGTTATCACAAAAATAATAGTGATGAAGTGTTTAAGGATATTTCTAAATTATTCACTATTTAATTAGAAGAAAATTCTAATATTAGTCCAAAAATTTTACTTTCTTCTCTTTTTAAGGTGGAAGAGGATGAATATTATTGTCAAAAGAATGTTTATGAAAAAAAAACATCTAAGGAATTCTATTGGTTCGATGGATAATCTCATTCAGACAATAATGGAATAAAATCATGAGAATTATTTGTTAATCGATGGATCAATTAAGAATGGTCATGGTGTAGAAATTTTTGGTATGCTTAATAGCAAACATGTTATTTTTAAAAAACGTGGTTACTTAAGAAGAAAAATCACCTCACCACGAATGGAGGTTGAAGCTTTGGTTGAATGTTTACATATTTTACGTGATTTAGATGTTTCTCATGTCATTATTTTTTCTGATAATAGTTATGTGGTAAATTCTAATAATCAAGAATGAGCAAAATCATGAGTATATGATGTTAATAAGAAAAATTCTCATAATAAAACTCCTGCTCATATCAAAGAATGGAAATTTATTATGAACAATTTCATGCCTACTTTCAAAATTTGTCATGTTCAAAGACATAATTATTAACTCATAATGTTGCGGATCTATTAGCTAAAGATGAACCTATCCGAGAGTTGCTGATGTTACTTAATAAGTACAATACTTATCAATTGCTGTTTTCTATTGCTGAAGATATATCATTGGATGCTGGCATTGATGAAGTTAATGAGAAAGATGCGCTTATTAAAGAAAAAGACATACTTTCTGCTGAAGAAAGTTCTTTGTCTCATATATCTTCTTCAGATGATTATCCATTTTTATCCCCCGAGTGTAATAATATGCAAAATTTAAAATAGAATAGAAAAATAAAATGAATTGATTAGGCAATAATATTATATTCATATATTTTTGATATATGTTTTGGAAATTTTTCTGTGTGAATAAAAGATTTTTATTAATTGTAATATTTTAGTATTATATTTAAAAGAGAATTTTATCTTTTGCAAATAATATAATATTAAAAGTATTAATGAAAAATTAGAAAATTTAAAGTTATTTTAACTAAGAAGTGGAATACAAAAAAAATAATTTCTTTTTGATAAATATTAAATTATAAGTAATAAATTTTATAAATACATTTTCTCCATTAAAGTAATATTTAACCTTCTTTATAAGTGTCAAAAAATTTTAAATTATACTTAGATTGTGGATGATAATTTTAATATTCAAAGTTTTTAAAGTTCGCTATAAAAAAATTAAGCTACAATAAATAAAAATTATATGAAATCCAAACAATGTATGAAATGACTAAAAAAAATTTGAATGTTTTATTTGTCTATTACAATATAAAAATATTTATTGATATTAATAAAGTCAAATAGATATTATATCATTTTACTTATTGCTTTAATGATAAAAAGTATATTTAAACATTTTTTTTATAGTTTTACATATGGTATACGACAAACATATTTTACAATATATCAGAATTTGTTTTTTTATAAAATATTTTCAAGTAATTTATAAATATTTTATGTAAAATTAATTTAAAAAAAAATAATTTTAAGATATTTAAAATTTTTATATTGAAATAATTATGTACTTTTAAATGTATAATGCAAAAATACTTTTATTTTGTAAATGAATCTTTTAAGATTTTAAATTCAAAAACTAACTAGAATAAATTTAGACAAAAATAACAACATTTTTTATCAAAAAGAAAATGTTTTAGAAATAATATCAAATAAAAACATATTTATAGCAGTCAAAAATACAATTAAATCAAAAAATTAAAAATAAATGCAAATATTAAAAAAAAAGAAGGTAAAAATGCGTTTATCGGGAATCGAACCCGAATCGGCCGCTTGGAAGGCGGCCATGCTGACCATTACACCATAAACGCTACATTTATTAAAAATCTTGATTTTGGGTAAAAATTGTACAGTTTTCATTAAAATTTGTCAAAAAAGTTACATAGTTATTTTTTCTAAATTGGTTATTTATTTAATTTCATAAAAATTTAAACATTAATTGTACTTTTTTAATAATTTACCCGGTTTAAAGCCGTACGCATTATACAAAATGTATACAAGAAATATACTGGATAGATACTGATTGTATTTGTATGATATACAGAATGTTTACGAGCTGTATATAAATTGTACGTATCTGTATACAAATTGTACATATCCTGTATACAGTTAAAAAAATATTCCAAATAAAGGCATTTGATTATTAATTAATTAATAAAAAAACAATAATAAATTAAAAAATTTTATTAAAAATTAAAATAAATATTTTTTTTTATTAAATTTCTTCGTTTTCTTTTAATTTCATTATTTTTTCAAGCTCCTTTTCATTCTCTTACAATGTTTTCATATTTTCTATTGAATACATTGTAATGTTTCTTTTTTTTCCACTTTTATTCATATTGAAGATTCTATCGTTCATGCCTGCATACATGAAAAGCATATATTCATGCTTTTCATTTTCGTGTACGATTGATGCACCAGCGTAATATATTATTGCTAAAAAAATTTAAACAAATAAAAAATAATTAATGCTTACCTCGCATTTCTTTTATAAATTTTGATGGCATTGGTTCCTTATCCGATGTCTTTTGCCCTTTGAAAACCATTTTTAAGAAGGCTTGTTGATCTTTTGTTAACAAAAATCAACTACCTGTTTGCCAAAAATTACTGGATTTGCCAAGTAATAAAAATATTTTTTCGGCATGTAATTGTCAATAAAATCCCCATTTCAGAAGAAATTTAATTGTTCTAAAAAATAAAAAAAAATTTTATAAATATTTAAAAAAAAACTTACATTGCGCATATATTGGCGTTTCTTCTCTACCGGACTATTTATGATTTCAAAGGTCATATATGTAAGCTTGATGTTTCTCCCTTTGAAATCAGCATGCCACATTTCTTCTTTTATCTTTTTTTCCCTTTCTTTTTTACTTTTTGGGCCTTCAGTTTGTGCTTGAATAATCATTTGTTCCATATCTGCTAATTGTTTTTCCATATTGTTCATTCTTCCCTCTAATTTTTGGAATCCTTCATCAATGAATTCTTTTACCATTTTTTGAAAAAGAGTAAATTGTTCATTACTTATCATAGTTTCATAGGTTCTTTTTTTTCCAATTGATTTTTCTTTTGCTTCAACCAACAATTTTTTTCTTTCCTCTTCTTTTTCCAATTTTTTTTTTTGTAGTTCTTTTTTTACTTTTCTAATTTCTTTTAATCTATTAATATTTAAAAAACGAATTAAAAAAAAACTTACTTTTTTTAAATTTCGTCTTCTGAAGTGATATAATCATCACCATATTTTCTATTTTTAATTGAGCTTCTTGAAGAATTTTTTGAAGTTTCACCGCTCATAATAGTAATTATTTATCTCTATAAAAAAAAATTAATTAATAACATTAATTATATTTTGAATAAAAAAAAGTTATTATATTTAAAGAAATATTTTGAAATGTTTGTTTATCTCTTTGCACGCTTTACTTTATTTTTTTTTTGTCTTCTTGCTAAAGAATATTCCTTTCCTTCTTAAAAGTTTATCAAAACATACTATTTTCTATAAAAAAGTACAAACTACACAGTATATAAAATAATATCAATTGTATAAATATAAGACATCAACAACCAAAAAAAAACTTTTACATTGAAATAAGTAATATGATCATAATATTTTATTGAAATTTTGAATAAAAATAAAAAAAAGAATTTAAATTAATATTTATTAGAAAAATAGCATAAAAAAATACAAAAAAAAAGTTTAAAAAAAAAAATTAGGCATCATAATAAGAATTTCTTCTATCAACAGATAATCTTCCTCTTCTACTATTGTAAACTTGTCCTCTAAATGGATAATGTGTTGGATATGGCAAATTTTGATTTCTTGAGCAATAAAAACATTTACAAAGCCACGAAAAACGTTTTTTTAAAAAAAAAACAGATGAAATAAAAGTAATTGACATAATTATGAAAACTAATAAATTATGTGATTTATCAATTATTTTACTTTTATTATCAATTTTTTCTTTTATTCCAGAAAGAGTTAAAAAAAATGTATCTGATAAGGATGAAATTTTATTATTAATAGATAACATTTTTTCAGACGTTATTTTCTTTATTGTTTTTGCAATTTTTTCAGTATTATCGCTTGAAAACCATGAATAAACCTTCTTCATTGAAAAGATAAAAAAAATAGAAAAAATTATTAAAAAATTGTTATGGAAATTCATTTAAAATTATAAATTAACGCTATTATGAATTAATGAACAATAATTTTTTTAACTAAAACTTTTATTTATATAAACATCTTTTTAATCTTTTTAATCATTTTTATTGATATTATTTAAATAGGAGTAAAAGATTTATTTGATGATTTTTTATAAAAGAGAGAAATCTTTAAAAAGAATTAAATAGGGGATTAGAAATGTAATGAAATTTTGCTATATAAAAAGACATCGAATTTGATAAAAAAGACAGTTTTTTTTAACTTCTTGATACTATATAGTTTTTTGGGGTTTTATCCTACGTGAAGCGCACCAATAAAACTTATTAATTTATATATATTTTCTTATAAAATATATCTTGAAATTTCACTTAGGCATCTCTTTAATCATTTTAATTGATAAGAACAAAACATTTTTATAATTATTTGTTTGTTTCATTGTATTATTTACAGAAAGATGAAAGCGTTTAAGGTTGGAAAAAAAAATTGTTTTTATATGATAATCATCCAAAACGATAAAAACTTTCAGATAAAAATTATAATCTTATTCAAAATGTAATTAGATCATAAATTTAATAAATTATTTGTAATTGAGCTTTATTATATATAACAAAATAAATATTTTTTTTATTAAAAATTTTTTAAAGTTTTCCTTTTTTTACTATACCTAAAAATAACGATATTACTTTTAAACTTAGTCGAAGCCACAAAAAACTGTTAGAAATCAACTAATAAGATATGGCAGAGACGTTACTAGAAGATTTATTAATTTCCAAAATGTAGGCACATTTAGTAGATATAAATATATTCCTAACACAAACGAAAATTTTCAACAAATTGAAGATAGTGAAAATTGCTTTTAATTTTCAAATGATGATAAAGAATTTGATCAATTTGATTCTGAAAATACAAGTAATATTTTGAGAAATGAAGAAGATAAATTTTTTGATAGTTTTTCCGATAATTTTTCTGACAATAATGAAGATGATAATACTACATATACGGAACAAGATAATAATGAAGATTTCAACCATAGTCATACATCACTTTTCAAAGGAACAAATAAAAGTACAGAAGAATTTATATCACGTTTTCTAAAAATCAAATTAAAAGGTGAAGTATCTGATAATACATCAGAAAAATTTTTAAAATTATTTTGTGATTTTTTGCCTTCTGGTCATAATTGTCCAAGAACTATGAAAGGAATAAGAAATAGATTAGCATATTCAGTTCCAGATATAAACAATATTTTTAGAAATACTATTGAGCATAATTTTGATAACGGTTGTCTTTTAGAATTTCCATTCATGGAATTAATGGAACTCATAATTAAACGCAATCTCAAGTTCTTTTAAAAAAATTATAATAATGAAGAAAAAACTTTAAATTTGTTGCTTCATACAGATAGTGCACCATTAAGTAAAAGTTCAAAGGTACAAAGTAGGTTTTTTTTTTAATTTTTTAAATTTTTTCTTAAATTTGGCCAGTTTCGGCAATATTTCTGGATCTTCCACCAAAAATAAGAATAGCTTTTCATAATGTTGTTCTTTTTAGTATATGGTAATTTAAAAAAATAATAATTTAAGTTTTTATATTTTAATTTCTAAGGTTATCAAAAAAAGGTGAAAATTTTAAAACTGTTTGCGATATTTTAAGAAATAAATTAAAAAATAAATTATATTCAATATCTTACAAACAAGAAAATGAATATTTCAATTTTTATTACAGAATTAAGATTGAAACAATAACAGGAGATATTCCTACATTAAGAAAAATAAATAATTTAAAAGGTTGCAACGGTAGTTATGGTTGTACATATTGTTTTCACAAAGGTGAGTACATTAAAACTGGAGAAGGTGCAGGACAAGGTAAAATGGCATTTAATAATGGAACTAAAATGACATTAAAAACAATGATTGAGTATGAAAGGTATGCTACGTTACTTGAAAACATTCCAAGAGAAATAATGTTTGGGATGCTTGGAAAATCACATATAGATGGAATTATTCAAATACCAATAGATATAGCAATAGATTATATGCATACGGTACTGTTGGAACCAATTAAAGAAGATATGACTTCAATTAGAGATGGTGATAAAAAAATGTATTCAAACGGTTTTAAATTACCAAAAATGACTAAAAATATGATTGATTTTTTTGATCATTCATTAAAATTATTTATTTTACCAAGAGAATACAAAAAGAATATGAAGTCATTGAAAGAATTTGGTAATTTTAAAGCAATTGAATGGAAATTTTTTATGCTTTATGGTTTTCCAACAATATTTCTTGAAAGTATGAAAAATAGAATAAATGAATTTGTAGTTTTACAACTATCAATAATTAGTGGAATTGGATTACTAATGATGGATGATATTAATGAAAATGAATTAAAAATGTCTGAAAATTTGCTTTCTTTGTGGTTTGATGAAAGAGTAAGAATAATTGGATCCAGTGCAATGAAACTAAAAAGTCATATGATCACTTATTTACATGCTATTGTAAGAAAATTTGGAAATTTAACAAAATATTCTTGCTTTGCAAGTGAAGGACTTATTCAAATGTTTAGAAGAATGATTTCACAAAAACAGAAACTAATAGTCTTAATCAAATAAAAAAAAGGTTTCAAGATTTTCATATGGCATGTTATACTATTGGAAAGGAAGAAAAAACATTAGATGATAAGTTTATTCAAATTCCAAGTTATTTTTATAATATCTTTAAAGATTTATTTTTCAAAATAAGTCAATACAAATTTGGGGATAGATTATATTTTAAAGAATTTACTATCCGTGCTTCAATAAATGGTATGATTGATAGAGATAATTTTTTAATAGTAAAAATTGAAAAAACAATGAAATAGTATACAAACCAATACTTTTACTTGCTGTTATTATTAATAAGAAAAAAGAAGTTATTTGTTTTGGCAAAGAATTGGATATTGTTAAAAGATTATTATTTAAGAATATGTTTTTAAATTTAAATTTAAATAATAATTCATTAAATTTATTAGATGCAATTGATAACTCAACTTTTTTTCAAAAATATTTTATTATTAGTAATTGATATGAAGATTTAAATTGGGCTAAGAATCCTAGTAACATAATAATTATTAAGAAAAATTATATTTATTCAAAAGGATTAATTATTAAATCAAAATCTCAAAAAAACTTTATTTGTCCAATGCTTCATTCATTTGAACATAATTAAAATGTTTTTTTCATTTTTTAACCCGGTTTAAAGCCGTACGCGATATACAACTTGTATACAGTCTATTTACCGGATGGATACTGATTGTATCTGTATGATATACAGAAAGCAAAATAAGCCGTATACAAGTTGTACGCATCCTGTATACAGCTAAAAAAAAATTTCTAAAGAAGAAAGTTGATCATTAATTACAATGCAATAATATAATAAATAATAACACAAAAATTAAACAAAAGTTTATTAAAAAAAATATTAAATAATAAAATTAAAAAAAATTAAAATAAAATTAAAAATTAAAAAAAAAGAGTTAGAAATCAATGCCGCTTCCAAATTCCATGATTTCTTTCAACTCTTTTTCTTCCTCCCATAATGCCTTCACATTTTCATTGAAGTACATTGTGACATTTCGAACCTTTCCACTTTTGTTCATATTCAGGCTCCTGTCGTTGATACCTGAATACAAAATTAGCATGTATTCATGCCTTTCATTCTGGTGAATTATGCTTGCACCAGCATAATTGATAATAGCTAAAAAAAAGTTAGAAAAATAATTAAAATTAAAACTTACCTTTCATTTTTTTGGCATAGTGAAAAGGCAATGGTTGCCTATCGGAAGTCCTTTGACTTTTGTAGATCATTTTGAAAAACATTTGTTGCTCCTTTGTTAGGAGAAGATCTACAATTTTTCTTCCAAAAATTACCGGATTGCCTGTGTACTTAATGTCACTTTTTGACATTTGCTCTTCTACAAAATCTGCAATCTCCGGGGTAATTAACTTATTCTAAAAAAAGGTTATAAAAGGAAAAAGAAAGAAAAAAAAAAAGAAAAAAAAAATAATTTTTCATAAAACTTACATTGCGCATGTATAGGCGCCTTTCCTGTACTAATTCGCTGATAATGTCAAAAGTTATATCAATTAATCTGATATCTTTGCCCTTGAATTCCACATGCCAGAGTTCAATTTTCATCTTTTCCTCTTTACGAAGCTTTTTTGCTTGCCCGGCTGAATTCATTTGAAGAATATTTTCTTCCATATCGGCAAGTTGTTTCTCCATATTTTCCATTCTTTCCTCTATTTTTTTGAATCCCTCTGCAATAGATTCTTTCACCATATTTTGAAAGAAGGTGAATTCTTCCTTACTTATCGCTTCAATATTTCTTTTTAATCCTGCAGAAATATTTTTTGATGTCACTAACATCCTTTTTCTCTCCTCTTCCTTTTCTAACTTTCTATACTTTAACTTTTTTTCCATTTGTTGTATTTCTCTCAACCTATTTTTATGGATAAAAATAATAATTTAAAGAAAAACTTACTTTTTATCTATTTCATCTTCTGAAGTAATAAAATCCTCTCCATATTTTGTACTTCTTACTGATGATCTGGAGCTGCATCTTGATGATTCTTTTGAAAATGTTTCACTCATTTTATTAACTTATAATTATCTAAAAAAAGAAGTTAAAAAAAGTTTACAATTTTGCATGTGTTTGGTTTGTTTTTTGGTTGGATTGAATATGATAAACGCTGTTATTCAATGTACAATACAATGGAAATTTTTTAGCGCTTTATTTAATTTTTACATCACCCATCAGACTACTTACATGTGTACTTTTGCTTATATTAGATATTAAAGTAGTGTCAATCATAAAAAAACAAAAATATAACTTTTTATTAATTAAAATGGTTTGTAAACTAGATAATATAAATAACAAAATTAAATTAATTAAATTTTATTAATAAAAACAACAAAAAATATACAAAAAAAATTACAAAGAAGATGTAAAAAAAATTAGACATCATAATAAGTATTTCTTCTATCCATAGATAATCTTCTTCTTCCGTAAACATGTTCACTTGATGGATGATTCGGTGAATATGGCAAATTTTTTGTTTCTAAACAACATTTACTAAAACATGAAAAGATGTTTTTTAAAAAATAAGTACATGAAATGAAAGTAAATGAAATAATTATCCAAACCATTAAGTTGTGCGATTCATCAATAGTTTTACTTTTTTTTTCAACAGTTTCTTTCATTCCCGAAATTGTTAGAAAAAATGTATCTGATAATGACGATATTTTATTATTTATAGATGCTATTTCTTCAGAAGTTATTCTTTCAATTGTTTTGACAATTTTTTGAGTATCACTATTTGAAAACCATGAAGAAACGTAGCTCGTTGAAATAATAAAAAAAACAGAAAATATTATTATAAAATTGTTGTAGAAGTTCATCTAAAATAAAAGACTACTATTATTATGAAATATTTATCAATTAATGGCATTAAAAGGTATAAAAAATAGATGAAAAATAATTTTTCTGAAATAAAATTTTTATTTATGTAGTCATTTTTAATTATTTCAATTGATATTATTTATATAATCATTTTAATTGATAAAAACAAATCATTTTTTATGATAATTTATTTGATTACATTATTTAAAAAAGTTTCAAATATTGATATAGGAGAAGTTGAAAGAAAATCCCTATATATGATAAGAACTGTCAGATAAAAGATTGTAATCTTAATCAAAATGATATTAAATTATAAATTTACTTATTTATTTGTATTTAATTTATTATTGTATATAACAAAATAAATTTTTTTGAAAACTTTTTCCTTATTTTAATATGTCTAGAAATAACGTTATTACTAATAAACTTTGCCGAAGCCACAAAAAAACAGTTAAAAATCAACTAATAAGATATGGCAGAAACGTCACAAGAACATTTATAGATTTCCGGAGGATAAATACATATAATAGAGATAATTATATTTCTAACATAAAAGAAACATTCCAACAAATGGAAGATGGTCAAAATAATTTTGAATTTTCAAATGGTAATGAAACTTTGGATCAATTTATATCTGAAAATACAAATAATATTTTGGAAAATTTAGAAGATAGTTATTCTGTTAGTTTTTCTGATAATTGTTCTGATCATAATGAAGATTTTGATCATAATAGTACTTCTCTTTTCAAAGGAACAAATAAAAGTACAGAAGAATTTATATCACGTTTTCTAAAAATCAAATTAAAAGGTGAAGTATCTGATAATACATCAGAAAAATTTTTAAAATTATTTTGTGATTTTTTGCCTTCTGATCATAATTGTTCAAGAACAATTCAAGGAATAAGAAGTAAATTGGCATATTCAGTTCCAGATGTAAACAATATCTTTAAAAATACTATTGAGCATGATTTTGAAGAAGGTCGTCTTTTAGAATTTTCTTTTATGGAAATAATAAAACTTGTAATTAAGCGTAATCTTACATGTTTTTTAAAAAATTATAATGGTAAGGAAAAAATATTAGATTTGTTGCTTCATACAGATGGAGCACCATTAAGTAAAAGTTCAAAAGTACAAAGTAGGTTTATTTTTATTTAAATTTTTAAAACTTTTTTTTAAGTTTGGCCAGTTTCGGCAATATTTCTGGATCTTCCACCAAAAATAAGAATAGCTTTTCATAATGTTGTTCTTTTTAGTATATGGTAATTAAAAAAAAAAAAATTTAATTTTTTAATTTTTAAGAATGTCAAAAAAAGGTGAAAACTTTAAAATTATTTGCGATATTTATAGAGATAAATTAAGAAATAAATTATATTCAATATCTTACCAACAAGGAAATAAAGATTTGAATTTTTATTACAGAATTAGTATTAAAACAATTACAGGAGATATTCCTGCATTAAGAAAAATAAATAATTTAACAGGTTGCAACGGTAGTTATGGTTGTACATATTGTTTTCACAAAGGTGGGTACATTAAAACTGGAGAAGGTGCTGGACAAGGTAAAATGGTATTTAATAATGGAACTAAAATGGAATTAAAAACAATGATTGAGTATGAAAGGTATGCTACGTTACTTGAAAACATTCCAAGAGAAATAATGTTTGGGATGCTTGGAAAATCACATATAGATGGAATTATTCAAATACCAATAGATATAGCAATAGATTATATGCATACGGTACTGTTGGAACCAATTAAAGAAGATATGACTTCAATTAGAGATGGTGATAAAAAAATGTATTCAAACGGTTTTAAATTACCAAAAATGACTGAAAATATGATTGATTTTTTTGATCATTCATTAAAATTATTTATTTTACCAAGAGAATACAAAAAGAATATGAAGTCATTGAAAGAATTTGGTAATTTTAAAGCAATTGAATGGAAATTTTTTATGCTTTATGGTTTTCCAACAATATTTCTTGAAAGTATGAAAAATAGAATAAATGAATTTGTAGTTTTACAACTATCAATAATTAGTGGAATTGGATTACTAATGATGGATGATATTAATGAAAATGAATTAAAAATGTCTGAAAATTTGCTTTCTTTGTGGTTTGATGAAAAAGTAAGAATAATTGGAGTCAATGGAATGAAATTAAAAAGCCATTTGATTACTCATTTACATGCTATTGTAAAAAAATTTGGAAATCTAACAAAATATTCTTGCTTTGCAGGTGAAGGACTCATTCAAATGTTAGGAAGAATGATTTCACAGAAAACAGAAACGAATAGTCTCAATCAAATAAAGAAAAAATTTCAAGATTTTCATATGGCATCTTTTATTATTGAAAAAGAAGAAAAATTTCTAAAAAATAAGTTTATTCAAATACCAATTTTTTTTTACAATATTTTTAAAAATTTATTTCCTGAAATAGGTCAATACAGATTTACAGATAAATTGTATTTCAAGGGATTCACTATTCGTGCTTCAATTGATGGTATGATTGATAGAGATAATTTTTTGATTGTAAAAATTGAAGAAAACAATGAAATAATATACAAACCAATACTTTTACTTGCTGTTTTTATTAATAAGGAAAAAGAAGTTATTTGTTTTGGCAAAGAATTAGTTATTGTTGAAAGATTATTATTTAAGAATATGTTTTCAAGTTCAAATTTAAATACTCATGCATTAAATTTATTAAATGTAGTTGATGATTCAACTTTTTTTCAAAAATACTTTATTATTAACAATTGTTATGAAGATTTAAACTGGGTTAAAAATTCTAATAACATAATAGTTTTTAAAAAAAATTCTATTTATTCAAAAGGGTTAATTATTAAATCAAAATCTCGAAAAAATTATGTTTGTCCTATGCTTCATTCATTTGAGCATAATTAAATTATTATTATTCGATCACATTTCAATTCCCATTGTAATTTTATGATTTTTCTTCTTTATTTAACTGTTTTTTTCCTTAATTATTTTAATAAAAGTTTTGAGATTTTAATCTTACATCATTTTTTTATAAAAAAATTAATTTATATAAATTACCATACTTATATAACAATTAAAAAAAAAAATAAATCATTATTCAGTTTACTACAAAAAAAAATTAGTTTTATACTTTCTGTATCCTTTCTGTATTTTTCTGTATCCTTTCTGTATCCTTTCTGTACAACCATACACTCTATTATCCCATATACACCTTAAAAATAGTATACATTTCTTCCAATAAGCTGTATACACCTAATGAAAGTTAAATACAGCTTATTAGCTATCTGTATCCTATCACCTTAAACCGGGAATGCTTAAATTTTAAAATTTTTTTTTTAATTTATTAATGCTTAAACTTTAAAATTTTTTTTAATTTATTTATGCATAAAATTGTTAAAATTTTTTATCTGTTTTTATTAATTTTAAAAAATTATCTGTATTCTTTCTGTACAGAATATACAGCATAAAAAGTGTATACAGAATAGAGAAAGTATACAAACTTCCAATAAGCTGTATACAAGAAAAAAAGATTAAATACAGCTTGTAAGCTTTCTGTATCTTGTAGCACTTAACCGGGTATGATAACAATATTACTTTTTCATTAGTATATTTTGTTTGTTTTTGTCAATTATTTAAATGAATATTTAATTACATAACTTTTAAACATCATTCATTAAAACATATAAATTATTAGAAGTTTTTTATAAATTTAAATGCTATATTTAATTATGATATTCAAATACTATTAAAAAGATAAAATATTAAAAGTGTTAAATCCAATTTTTAAACTTATCACTTTTATAAGGTGAAAAAAATTGTTAAAAGAATTTTATTTTCTATATTTTAATATAAAGTGAAAATTTTAATCTAATAACTATTCTAAAATATTAAAATGACTTATTTTTTTTATATAAATAAAATCTTCAAAATAAAAATTAATTTAGTAAAGAAATTTAACATGTTAATAAAGAATATTATATAAAACAAAAATAATATTTTAAAAATATCTATAAAAAAAAGGTTCCACCGAGATTTGAACTCGGGTCGCAGGATTCAAAGTCCTGAGTGCTAACCGCACAGAAAGAGTTAAGTGCAGAAATTTTGCACATAAAGTCGAAAATTTTAATAATTTCGATAAGTGCAGAATTTTTGCACATATGGAAAAGTGCTGAAAATATGCATATATTATAAGTGCAGATATTATGCACATATTTAAAGTGCATATATTCTTACATATAAAGGTGTATTATTAAATAATTACAAGTCAAATAAATAAAAAGAAATTTTATTAACACAAATTTACAATTATAAAAAGTTATTAATTAATTATAATAAATAGTAAATGTTTTTTTTCCATTAATTTCTTTGTTATGTAATAATAGTTAGTACCTAAAATATATTATGCTTAATTATATATAAACTTACAATTTTTCTAAGAAATTTTCTCATATACAATAGTAATGGCTGAAATATTTTATAATATAGTAAATTGTATATGAACTTACAATTTTTATAAAACTTTTCTTCTATACAATAGGAATACCTAAAAAATATTATAATATGATTAACTACACATAAACTTGCATTTTTTTTTCAAAACTACTTTTCTTATGTAATAATAACAATACCTAAAAAATGTAGCGGGTTAAAATTATAAAATTAATTTACAGATAATATTTTACCAAATATTCTTTTTTAAAGAAAATATATAAATGTTTTTCCAAGGATCATTGAACAAAATTGATATCTTAAAGTGTAAAATTATTCCACAAGACAACAGTTAATAAAATTAGTTATAAAACCAATTATTAAGACATTTACAATATATTAAACAATGGAAACTAATAGTTTAATTCTATCGTTAATGAAAAGTGCAAAAAGAAGAGCTTATGAAACCGAACTTAAAAAATATGAAAACACTAAGGATTTCAAAATTTTTCAAACGAACATACAAGAAAAAAATGTAAAAAAAGTTGCAAGATATTTGGCGGATGTTTTTTTTAAAAGTCCTTTTTCAAAAGAAGATAAACGTGATGGTCGCAATTCACGTATAGAATTTTTGGAAACTGCAAAAAATTTATACAACATAAATTTTGATATAAATGGTAAAAAATTTAGCAGATGTTTGACAATAAGAAAACAAAATTCAAAGGTAAAAATAAATACTGTTGAAAAATATGTTGATGATGTTTGCATACGAGTTGAAAATTATTGCCAAAAAGAATCTGATAAATCAGAAAATCAACTAAGACACATATCTCCAGAAAAAATTTTGCTTTCTTCTTTATCAATGGATATTAACTTTGTTCTTTTCCACAATTCTACAAGTGAAGAAGAGATTAAATTTGTTAGAGAAGAAAAGTTTATTGCAGTAATGAAGGGGGAGGAACTTATCAAAAAATTTAAATCCCCATTACAATCTATTCTTTTTGTGGGAACATTAAATGAAAAAAAAGTATCCAAAGAGCACGAAGAATTGTTCAAAAGATTGGAATATGTATTGGGGAAAAATAATATATATTTTTCAAAAAAATTAAAAGAAAATCTTGATAAATTTAGGGAAAAAATAAATTAAATATTATTATTTTTTGTATTAATTTTTTTTTAATTTATTTTTGTATAAATTTTCGCTAATTTGTTTCTTTTGAATAAAATTTTTTTTATAATATGCTTATAATTCTTTTTTAGATAAAATGATTAAATGCCCAGTTTGTTTCTGCGACGTTCATATAAATGAATGGAAACTACACATAAAAAAAGCACACTTTGGTGATGAAAATATTCTTATTGGAAAATGTCTAATGGGCAGTTGTTTAAATAAGGATACAAAAAATGCTAGAGGAATGAAATTAAATCGGTATTTTTATCATTTGGAGCAATATCATGGATTAATTATAACTAGAAAAAGACCTTTTAGAACTAATCAATTGAATTACTCAAATAATACAAATGAGATTGATGATAATAATTTAATTTCCACTGCAGATAATAATGAAGATGAATTTGATGGTGATTTTAATATTGATAATGAAGAAATTGAGTCTGTTATTCCAGAAATAGATTTTTTATCCATAAATGATTATGATCCAGAAAAACTTCTTGCAAACATATTCATAAAACATAAATGCAACAGTTCTCTTATGCAAGATATTGAAAATGTTATAAAAATTATAATAATGCAAAGTAGAGATAAAGTTTCAAGTTTTGTTGAAACAAATCTTTTAAACAAAATTAGTCCTAGTAAAGAAGATATTAAGTATGTTGATTTAGATCCTGATGAAAAAATTAGTGGATTTACTACAAATGATCCTATTTTAATAGAGGATGAAATTAAACAGATAAAAGAAAAAAGATTATACACTGTTAATGTTTCCAAAGTTGTAGAGAATTTTTGTATCCGTAATGAACTTAATTTTGACAATGGAAAAATAGATATTGTTTTATACATGGATGAAATTCAACTTAGAAATCCTCTTAAACCATCAGCTTCTTTCAGTTATATAATGAATATTTCTTTTAAAATACTTCATTTTAAAACAATAAAATCATCTAAGTTGACGTCTATATGCCCTTTTGGATTCAGTATCTCTGCAACTACTAAAATGGAAAAGTATAAAAAACTTATAGCTACAATTTTGAAAATAATTAAAAATTGCAAACTTACTTTAAATGGTGTAGAACATATTCTCAATGTTAAACATGTTGCAGGTGATAATTATATGCTTGGTTATTTTTTTCAAACAGATATTAGCTTTGGATCCCTTTCATCAAATAGTTGTCGATTGTGTAAGCATCATGGAAATACTTGGCACCTTTTAAATAGAATATCGGCTAATGATAATGAATATTTGCGTGTTGAATCTACAAATCCTAATCTTCCATTAGAATTAAGTTACACTGTAGATGCTCTCCATGACATTGAGGAAGGGTTGATTGCGTATGCAAATGTTGTTATTTTAAATATTCTTGTTAATATTTATGGAGTTAATGAGTATGAAATTGAAAATTACGCAATTAAATATGTGAAAGAAAATAAACTCACATATATAAGGAAATCAATAACTGGAATAAAAATAAAAAATAAAATTAGCCCTCTCTCAAATAATAAGTGTATCCAAAGGAACAAATTTTCAATGTCTGGGGCACAACAAGTATCTCTTTTGAAAACTTTAATATCTTTTATAAAAAAAAATAGAAGATTATTTTGTTTATCAAACAGCAATATTTTTATTGCTTTACTTTCTTTTGCTGAAAGTTTAAAAGAAATTCAAGTAATAACATCATCTCATGGATTAACAGATGACGATATTCATAAACTTGAAGAAAATATTGATATTTATTTTAATGCTAGGCCAGTTTTAATCCATGAAAACTATGATATAACGTTAAAAGAACATCTTATTTTACACTATCCAGAAGTTTTTAAAAAAAACCAAACTGATTTTACGGTATTTTCATCAAAAAGATTCGAAAGTTATAATAAAGTTATTAAAAATCTTCTTGCAACAAGTGTAAATTATAAAAATATTCCCTATTCATGTGCAAAAAGAGCAATGACTTTGGAAAATTGTTATAATATAATAAAACCAAAAATATAATTTTTCTTTAATTATTACAAACTTTTAAAAATTGCATATTTAATTTTTTTTTTATTATTATTGTTTGAATTAATAAATTATAGAAAAAATTTATTATTTTACGTTTTACACAAAAAAAAAATTTAAAAAAGTTAAGTGCAAAAATATGTGCAAAATTATGTGCAAAAAAAATGCACATTACGTAGTTAAGTGCATATTTTTACCGATATGACATAATTTTGCACTTAACTTTTTCAGTGCGCTACACCATGGAACCGAAAAGATATAAACCAAAAATAATTTTTTTCAAGTAACAATTTAATGGTAATTTAAAATATTAATGTTAAATATAATATTTAAAAAAAATTTATAACGTTCAAGAATGAGTTTAAATTATTAAACTTTCAGTTAAGCAGTCAAATACGCTAACTGATTGTGTCACGAAGATAAAATCTTCTGCTTAGTATTTAAAAAAAATTAATAAAATATTTGTACAAAATTTATAACGTATAGTTTTTTTTTTAATCGCGACATTTTATTAGTCGAATTATTTTAAGATATTTTAATTATTATTTTTAATAATAAAATATATTAGCTTAATTGTTTAATTTTGCTACATTTGGAATAAGTAGATTCCAATATGGTGCTCCCGGGTGAAAGAATACTCATGAGTTTTAATGAGTACACGCTTAAATATGAATATGCTCAATATGCAAGAACTTTCTGTTGTTACACGTGGAAGAAAAAAACAAAGTCTTTACGTTATTAAGGGCTCTGCTTGATGAGAAGATCCAAGAATTCTACCAGATGGATTTTACTGAAGACCTCCTGGAAGAAGTCTTGGGTTTGGTAGATTCTTATGCAAAAGAACAGTCAATAGACGCAATGATGAAGGAGTATAAACAAAAATTTTATAATTTGAATTTTGCTGTTACTGACAACAACCCAATTATGTCATTCTTCTCCAAAGTTTCGGATGCTTCAAAAGAGTTTCTTTTAAATATAGCTAATAAAGATATAGCCTTGTTTTTTACTATATACAAAATGCCTAAAAATATTTCAGATGATTACTTCATCTTCCTTCGGAAAAAAGAAAAAAAATCATCCACACAATCATTAAAAGAATATTCTAGTAAAGAAAATTTATTATTAAAAGAAAAACAAATTTTGATAAATAAAAATGTAAAATTTGTTTAAAAAGAAAAGAAAGGTAAAGAGGATAAATTTCTGATTCAAAAAAACACTAAAATATCATGGAAAATCCATCACTAACTTATATTCAGCGATGAATGAAAGAAACAATAGGATATTAGAATATTAAAGTATTTTTAATATTTAAATGCTAATTTAATTATTATTTTTGTATTTTTTATATAAATATTTTTAATAATAATATATATTAGCTTAATTGTTTAATTTTGCTATATTTAGAATAAGTAGATTCAAACATTATTGTTTTTTATACAATTATTTTTTCAAATAAAATATTATTGTTATAAAAATAATGAATTAAATTTTTATTATTAATAATAAAAAAAAATATTTGAAATTAATGTTATCATAAAATTCTGTTGTATAGTGATTAAATTATATATTTATATTAATGATTATATCAATAATTTGTAATAGAAAATAAATGAGAATTATAAATATATTAATATCATAAAGTATATTAGAATTGTTTTAAAATTTAAATTTTATAATAAAAAAAAAGATTACTTCTTTTTTATAATATTTTATTTTCTGTCAAATTATAAATATTTTTAAAGTAATTATCAAAAGAAAAATTAAAAAAAAAATTTGAGTTTAAATATATAGTAAAATATAACAATTATAATTATTTTAAAATATTTCTTTAAATTATATACAAAATAATATATTATCTGCAAATGTTTCAAAATATTTAAGCAATTAAAATATATATTTTAATAATGTATTTTAGTAAAATTAATTCATTTGTCACGTTGTAATTTAATTTTCTGTGGACAAGCATTAATTTAAAAAATTTCATAAAGTTGTAACAATTATATTAAAAAATTCAAAATTATGATACTTATTAACATATTAGATTAAAAAAGACTCTTACTAGTTTTTAAACAAATATTTCAATAATTATAATAATAAATTATTTTTCTTATAAATAACAAAATAATAATGAATATTATTAAATATTAGAAATATTTAACGTATTTTAAAAAAATTTAAATGTTAATTATATATATTTTTTTAACTTTTTAATCGTTAATTTATGATTATAATATTTGTTAATATATAACATATAAATTATAACAATATTTAATATAGTTAAATATTTAAAAAAGATAAAAAAATAAACAAAAATAGGCCTAACTGGTAATCGAAAGCGGGGTCTCTACGCACTCAAAGCGAGAATCATACTATCTCTTGTGTTTGGGCAATCAAACGTGAAATTTTTTCGCTTTTTACACACAAAGATAGGGAATAGACATACACAATTTTTCAAATCTAACACATCACAAATTGAAAGCATTAGTGAACTCGCGTTCCTTTAAGAAATCATTATTTAAAATTATATCTAATTTAACCTATTTTATTTTAGACTAATCATTTAATATTAAATGACTGGAAAAACTAAGGATACTACTTCAGCAAAAGCAGCAGGAGAAATTTCCAAATCTCCTAAAGGCAGAAATCTAAGTAAGTTTTAATTAAAACATAGTAACTAAAGATTAAGTATTAGGTGAACTATCTGATGCTGACAATATTATCTCTACAGTTATTTCTTCTTCTAGTGAAAGAGAACTAGATAGAGGGCAGAATTCTCAGTGTTCAACTAACTCTGAACGTAATAGAATTTTAACACAACTTCATGATATAAACTTATCTGAAAATCTTACACGTTCTAGTAAAGTTGACTTAAATGATTAAATATAAAATTCTATCTTTTTTGGTGCTGATGTTGAACCTTCTGTTACTAGATCAAGAACTATGCAACTTCCATTGTCTCAAATGTCTCTTCTTGAATTTCATGGACCGAATGAAAATATAGAGATGAATACTCAGAATAATGAAGAACAATTGCTTCCTGATTCTATAGATCAAACAACATCAACAACTTCACAAGATAATTCAGCTAGAACAGCTTGATCTAGATCTAGATCACGTTCTGTTACTAATTCCGGTGGTAAGAAAAGAAAGAATACTTCACCAGCTAAAGAAGCAAAAAAAGCTAATACAGGAGCTTCATTATTTTCATATGGAATTTCTGGAAGACCTACTGGAAATCCAGAAAGAAATCGAAAAGGATCAGGTGAAGATGACCCAAATAATCCTAATAAAGAAGCTACTTCAATGATTGATGATGATTATTATAAGAACGTTTTAAAAAATTTAACAAAGAATTATGTTGAAAACACTGCTGTATTAAAAATATAGTTAATGGTTTTCCCCTTGAATTCTTTAGCCCAAGAGTCATTTTAAACGAAGTACGTGTTAAATTAAGAGATTCTAAATTAGGAAAAAGAGTGGATGAAGTTATGATCAAAATCACAATGCAAGAGAATCAATGCTATTTACCTAATTTCCAATCAAAATTGCAAATTAAAATAATATCATGTAGATTTGGATGTGGCGTTGAGGACAATTTAACACACATCTTACGAAAATGTAATATTATGAAGAAAAAAACCATAAATGAGAGATATAATAAAATATGTAAAATAATTGAAAAAAAACCTTTAAAAAGAAAATAAGGGTGATTTGATAATAGAAAAAAGTTTTGAATTTAAAAATGCCAAACTACATCATAGAAAGCCTGACTTGGTATGGTACAACGATTCTATAGGTTACATTATAGAAATTGGCGTAAGCCTACCAGGTAATATGGACAGAATGTACAAAATCAAGGAAGCTAAGTATAGCATCAATAGTATGATGCATGTAGATGACAAAAGCATAAATACAGTAGTGCCGGATAAAAATTTACAAAGGAAGCTTGAAAGAACTATGAAAATAAAAATTAATACAATACCAATAATCTTTAGCTCTACTGGAGAGATATTGGATAAAACATGGACAAATTTAAAACTTCTTTTAAAAAAAAGGCAACAATTATATGTAAAACGTGCCAGAAGAGTGCCATGCTAAGCTTTTTTTATGTTCTGAAAGAACATTTAGCAAGAAAGGGTTAATTTTTATAATGCTTTAATATTTATTTATGATATACCTTTTTTGACATTGTTAATATATGAGTTATAATAAATTTCGAGAATCATACATAAAGGAAAGCAAAAAAGAATACATTTCTAAATCGTTAACTGCATTTGACATCAAGTCTCGTGTCCAGAACCGCAGTCAAGATACGATAACATTAGCTCGTATTCAGAAAATATTCCCATTGATTTCATTCAAAATCTTTTCAATTGCTGAAATTTAACTTGTGAAACCTTCCAGTGTTTGGAAATTCAAATTAGACATTACTAGTGGATTAAAATATTTGTTCAATCCTGTTGTATCGGGGTTGATTCCTCTAAATCCTAAATTTAGTGTAATTCAAAATGCTGGATTAATGAGCATGCTAATTATATCCACTATTTATGATCAATCACTATTTCTCAAATTGAAAAATAAGTCTTTCTTAGCCATAAAGATTGCACAACTGCAATCAATTTTGGATGTTTCCAGTCAGAACATAACAATTCCTGAAGAACTGAAAATTCGCTTATTGAAAGCAGAGAAAATTTACAAAATCAAGGAAACTAAGTATAGCATCAATAGTATAATGCATGTAGATGACAAAAGCATAAATACAGTAGTGCCGGATAAAAATTTACAAAGGGAGCTAGAAAGAACTATGAAAATAAAAATTAATACAATACCAATAATCTTCAGCTCTACTGGAAAGATATTGAATAAAACATGGACAAATTTAAAACTCCTTTTTGGAAAAAAAAACAACAATTATATTAAAAACGTGTCAAAGTAGCGCCATGCTAAGCTTTTTTTATGTTCTGAAAAAACATTTAGCAAGAAAGGGTTAATTTTATATAATGCTTTAATATTTATTTGTGATATACGTTTTTGACATTGTTAATATATGACTAATAATAAATTTCGAGAATAATGCCACTAGACCATTAAGTTGTATTGAAGAGAAATTACATAAAAAATTTCCTTGTGTTTAAATGTTAATAATATATAAAACAAAATTTGATAAAAATTATCTTTGAATTCTATATATCGAGACAAAAAATAAATTGTAACAATATTTATAATTTTAAGTAAATTTTTCAAGCATAAAATTATGTGCTGATAATGAATATATAATCAGTTTTTCAATAATCATGTTTATTTTAAATATTTCATTCAACGAGTGCAATAAAGTTTAGTTTAAAAAAAAAACTGTTGAAAAAATTTATGATGTTTACTTATATAAAAAATAATTTTAGAAATAAATTTTTAATTTTAAAAAAATTAGTTACTAGAAAAAAATCAAAGAAAAAAATTTAAAAAAAGTTAAATCTCCACAATTTATGTACTATTATATTTCTATAATTATTTTTATTCGTAAAATAATTTAAAAAAAAATTTTAGTTTTTTTTTTAATTTTGATGTATTTTAAAATTTTAATAAATAATAACAAAAAGTAATGTTTTCAATGTAATTATGAAATCATTTATTATGAAGTTTTTGATTTAACTCAAGTTAAAATTAATTTTATAAGAAGTAAACATTTCGTTTTCAAGACATTTACTAAAAAATATTTTTTATTTGTTTTGTCTTTTTAAATCAATTTTTAAGTTAAAGACTATACATTGAAATTAATTTTTTGAGAAAAGTAAAAAAATTGCTGTTCTCAATTAGGAAAAAATTTTTAAAAAATAAATGTTGTATTTTAAAAAAACAAAATTTTAACTAAAAAAAATTTTTTTTTATTAATTTATTAATTTACCTTAAGAAAAAATAATGCTTTGCAAGAAATATTTAAAGAAAATTTATTAATATCAAAAAGTTTATCATAAACTATAATAAGGAATAATATAATGTTTGAAGCAAGCTGTTAGCTTAATATTTTTTAACCCTCAATCTCTGTCTGGTGTATATTTAAGTCCGAAATTTATTATGAGTTCATTATTTTATCTTACATTTTCTTATATTAACTTTTCTTATACTAACTTTTCTTATATTAACTTTTCTTATATGAACTTTTATATTATAGGCACCAGTATAATAAAATTTTTATTACTAATCTTATCTAACTTTTTTTTTCTGGAAGTTTAATGCTATACTAGTTTAATATTTGTTTGTCTATCAGAAGACACTTTCTGGGATCTTACTAACTCTAACTACTTCATCGATTTTGGTGACCTATGAGTGCTATTGATTTATTTTTTAATTACAATTTTCTGGGACAATCAACGACCTATTGATTACTGGAATAGGCAATGTATTGTCCTGTAACACTCTTTTATTGTCTTTATGTGGAAGATGCCGGAGGAAAATTCTTTCACTTCTGCTCACTGGGAAAACCAACCTGAATTTGAGGTTACACCTCATTCAAACATAAACTCATGGATTGAATCATTAGAACTTCGATTAATTCTCGATAATATTAATGAACCTGAGAAAGATTCTCTACTACTTACTATCTTGAAACTCAAGGTTGGTCCTCAAGCCAGAGAAATTTTAAAAGGTGCTCAGGTATCAACTTATTGCCAAGCTACGAAAGTTTTAAAAAGATTATATGGTAATAAGCTATCAGTGGAAACTGCAATTAAGAGACTTTCTATGACTAAAATAGACTATTCATCAGATAGATTTGGAAACTTATTACGTAATATTGGGAAACTTATTGCTGCCACAGTACCGGATCTTTCACCCTCTATGAAACTTGAAGTCATCAGTCAAAGACTCCTCACTGTTTTGTCTGGTAACGCTCAGAGAAGATTGCTAGACAGACTTGGATTTTATAAATCTCTTGGAGAAATATATGTCGATCTGGAATTTCATAATAAATTCAAAAATGAATCTAATACTCATAAACGTCCTTCTTCTTTCAAATCAAAGAATTTTTCTTCTCGCTCTGACATTAGATGTCATCATTGTAATTTTCCCAGTCATAAAAAAGCTCAATGCAGACGGTTTCTGGCTGGTCTTCCTAAGAAGGACTACACTATTAAAAAGAAATCTATTAAAAGTGAACAAACTTTCGACTTTATGAATGTGAATAATTCCTAGATGAAAACTGCTCTAGTTACTTTACCCATCAATGATATTCCTTCTCGTTGCCTGATAGACTCTGGCTCAGTTATTTCCTTAATGCATACGGATTATGCTGCTTACCTTCCCTCACAGGACTGTGATTTAAAGATAGTTAGAGCAACTGGTCATGAGGAACAGATTAAAAAACTTTCTAATGTTAAAATAAGAATCGGTGAAGATATTATTGAAACTCCAGTATGTCATTCTAAATCCTCCATGATTTAAGAGAAAATGATATTAGGTATGGATTTTATCAATCAATTAAAATCCACGACCATTTCGACCAATGGTATTTCACTAAATGATAAATTTTTCCCTTACTTAGAAACCCCCAATAAAACTGTATCAGCTGCTATTGATCTCTTTCATGTGGATAATTTATGCTCTCGCTCTTTAAATAAGAAACTTATAATTAATAGTGTGGATATGACCTCTATTTCTGCTCCTATGTTAACTAATGAAGAAGTCTTGGATAAGATTAAAGAAAAGTTCGGTGATGACGATCTATATAGTGTATTTTCTATGGATAAAACGGATATCGGTTGCTGCTCCTCACACGTCCCTTACATCAAATTTGATTTTGACAAAGTAAAACCATTTCATCCTTTTAATTTTCCTGGTCGTCTAATGGACCAAGCTGAATCGACTATTTTGGATATGATTAAATCCGATACGCTTGAAGAAGCTCCAGCAAAACTCCTACATAATCTCATTCCTGTAAAAAAGGAAGATGGATCTATTAGACCAACTGTTGATATGCGTCGAAGTAATTTTGCTGCCCTTTTTATGATTATCCTGTTCATCGAGTTGACAAAGCTATTCAAGACGCTACAGGTGGAGATTATTATTTCACGTGCGATCTAGTTTCTTCCTTCCATCAGTTTAAACTCCATCCGGATAATATAGATGATATTGGCATATATTTTAATTACAAAACCTTCAGATACTTATCTCTTCCTCAGGGTTTTAAGCTCTCGCCCCAACTTATGCAATCTATTTTAGATCAACTTGCAATTCCTAATGTTCGTTGGTACTACGATGATGCCATTCTAAAAACTCTTGGAAGTTTGGATGATCATATTCTTAATGTTAGAAATGCTTTAGTTAAACTGAAAGAAGCAAATCTTAAGATCTGTTGGAAAAAGAGTGTACTATGCAGTACTAGTATCTCTTACTTAGGTCATTCCATCTCTAAACTTGGATCTCAAATCCCTGAATCAGCCTGTAAGGCTATTGAAAAATTAAAAACTTCATCTAATACCTCAGATGTGAAATCCCTTTTAGGATCAATTTCTTTCTATTGCAATTATATTCCCGACTTTGCAAATAAATTATCCCCTATAACTAACCTCTTTAAGAAAAATACCAAATTTGTTTGGTCTCCAGAATGTCAAAACATTTTTGAGGATTTACAAAGAGGTTTATTCTCTAGAGAAATCTTATATACAGAAATTCTTGATCAATCTTTGGAGGTATTTACAGACGCGAGTCAAACAGGGTTTGGTGGATATTTTGCTCAAACCGTTGATGGTAAAAAGAGAATTCTTAGATATTGGTCAAAGAAACGTGCCCATTCAATACGTCAAAGAGATTCTGTTTTTCTTGAAGAAATGGCAATTATTTTGTTTGCTAGGAAACATTTAAATCTTCTTCTTGGTGCAAAAATATTTTAGCATTCTGATAATCTTCCGATAATTAAATATTTTAGTAAATCGCTAGACACCCATCTCCAACTTTCGACTTGGGCCACGGAACTTTCTGTTCTTGATATAGAATGGATTTATTTACCTGGTAAATCTAATAACCTTTCTGATTCTCTGTCCCGATTAATATCTGAAGATGTATCTTCCTTTGTCGAAGAATCACAACCCTCGTTAGACATTTCTTCAACTCCTTATGCTTCTGTGTATCATGTATCCCAATTTCTTTCTTTAGAGGAGGAGAATAATTTTCATGAAACTTTAAAAGGAAAATTGAAATTAGAACAGGAGAGAAATATTATTATCATGAAAGACAACATGATCAAACTTAATGGCATAATACATTCAAAAATTGAAACTCATATGGGAGATAAATTAGTTCCCGTTCTCCCTAAGTCCCTTTTTTCGATGGTAGTGGAGCACTATCATAATGTTCTGGGTCACCCTGGTATCAATAGAACATATCTCACCATCAGGAATAATTTTGAAGCTCCTAATATTTTACAGTCCATTGAAGAGTATATATCAAAATGTGAAGTATGCCAAACAAGTAAGCCTTCGGACATTTCTATTCCTAAATTTGAGCCCATTCTTATTCCAAATATTCCATTCACGTCAATCGCTGGAGATATCTGGCAATACATATATATAAAATACATTTTCAGCATTTTAAGTTTTATTGACTTAACTTCTTGTCTATGGTTACCTTTTATCATTAATAACGAAACTAGTTATTCTATTGGAAAGTGCATGATTTCAGAATTATTCTGCAAAATTGGAATTCCAGAAATTATCAGATTTGATCAGCAATCATCCCTTCGCTTCTCTGGACTGTTGAGACTTCTAAAATCTTTTAATATAAAAGTGAAGCATAATACGACTAAGCACCATACAGGAAATTCCCTAATAGAAAGATCATTCAGAACTTTAAAACAACTGTTAAAGTCATCTTACTTCGAGTATTCGAGAAATAATATAAATCCCATTTCTAAAACAGAATTCATCTCCCAATACCTCAACCAAATTGTCTTTAAATATAACTCTACGATATGTATGTCTCTCAAAGATACTCCTTTTAGGATCTTTTCAACAGAGAAAGTAATCTTGTTAATTATAAAGCTCCAATGGACATTGACAATTTTATTTCCTTTTATGATACTACAACCATTTTTGGAAAAATGGAACTCATTTTCTGCTGATGATGTAAAAATAAAAGAAGAAAGAAATATGAAACTCCCAAATAATTTTAACTTAATTCCTGAATACCATAAAAACGAATTAATCCTTATTATGAATAATAATCAGAAAACTAAATTAGAACCTGCCTACGTAGGTCCTTATAGTATCATCTACCAAATTGGTTCACACATTTTCGTAAAATCAGATTATTCTAAAGGCCGAGCGAAAAAAGATCCATGTTTCTCAAGTAAAGAGGTTTCTTGAAAAGGGGGTGAATAAGGAATAATATAATGTTTGAAGCAAGCTGTTAGCTTGGTATTTTTTTAACCCTCAATCTCTGTCTGGTGTATATTTAAGTCCAAAATTTATTATAAGTTCATTATTTTATCTTACATTTTCTTATATTAACTTTTCATATTATAAGCACAAGTATAATAAAATTTTTATTACTTTATTAATTTTTATAAAAACTTTAAACAATGTTTAAAAAATTTTTGTTTTTATAAAGTTTAACATTTTTTAGTAGTATCAATAAAAAAAGCTAATTGTTAGGTACATTTTAAAATTATAAAATATTTAATTAATTATACGAATATTAGTGTCATTAATTTGACTTACAAATTTTTAATTAATATAAGCAATTTTTATCACAAGATTTGACAAAATGAATTAAAAATATATAAAATTTATTAATGTATTATTAAAAAATTATATTCTATGATAATTTTACATTTTATTTAAATGTTTATAATATATTTAAGTTAATTTTTATATAAAAAAAAAGATAATAAAAATAAAATTTAAATGCTTGAATTATTCTTCAAAGAAAAAAAATAAAGCAGATTCGCAGTCAGCAGGATTCGAACCTGCGCGGGCAAAGCCCAAGTGATTTCTAATCACTCTCCTTAACCGCTCGGACATGACTGCTAAGCAAAATTCAATTTTTATTGTTTTTTTATTCAAAAACATATTTATATATAAAATTATTTATTTTTACTTCATCTGTAATAAATATATTTTAAATGTTATTTTATTTATTCTTAATAATACTTCAAATTGTATATTATTTTTTTAATAATTGATAAAATGAAGGAAAGTATGAAAAATTGAAAAAAAATTTTTTTCAAAGCATAGCCTCCGTGGCGCAATCGGTTAGCGCGTTCGGCTGTTAACCGAAAGGTTGGTGGTTCAAGCCCACCCGGGGGCGATTTTATTATCTTTTTGTAGCAAAAATAATAATATATTTATTATAATTAAAAAAAATTATATTTATCTTATTTTTATTTTATAGTTTAAATGTAGTAAAAATCTAATTTTATTATTTATTGTTGATATCTACCAGATTAATAAATAGAAAAAAAAAACTAATTTTTTAAATTATTATATTTTTTTATTAAAGTTGTATTTAATACCTTACAATAGTAAACTTTTAGGGGAAACATTTAATAAAAGATGATAAAAATTATCATTATTTTTTTTATAATCTTTATTTCTAAAAAACTATACTTCACGATTTACTTTATATTATACAATTCCCATAATAATTTAAATATAATTGTAGTGGTTACAGTAAAGTTATTGTAAATTTTATATTTTAAATAAAAATTTAACTTTAGTTAGTTAAAAAATTTTAAATTCTTATTTATATTTTATTTTAAGATATTGAGATTATGAAACTAAACATTTTTAAAAATTATATTTCTATTTAATTTCAAAATAATATTTTGTATATAGTCAAACATTGTCTAGCATAAAATATTTACGGTTATTAATAAACTTATTTTTATTTAAATTTTGATTGTAATTAACTTAATAATTTGTTGTAATATCTTAACGAATCATACATATAATATTCAAGTTATTTCTGACGAAAAAATTTTAGTTAAGATATTTTTGACATCAGAAATAACATGAATTATCACATTCACGCTCTTAAAAAAAAATAGATTATTGAAAATTATTATATTAAAATTTAATTTTTTGAGTTTTATTTTTATAAACGATGTTTATAAAGATAAGAATTGGTAAAATAAGATTCACTTGAAACCCCAATAGTTATTAAATAATTTATTTAATTTTAAGTCTAACAAAAATACTTTGGCCAAACTATATAAATAGCGATTATTAAAATTATTAATTTACTTACTATTTTGTTTTTCTAAACTTTTCTAAAGTCCTATATTATTGAGTAACTTCTCAATTATTCTAACCCCTATAAATACAATAAATTAATTTGCTTATCAATAATAGTTTGGTATGATACGATAAAATAAAATGAAATAAATTAAAATAATAAAAATGATTATTTTCTTATCTTTTTATATTTAGTTAAAGTCATCATTTTCTGTTTGATTGCTTTTATGCAATGAAAACTCTTTAATCACTGCTTTTGAAAAAAAAGAATTAAAATTTATAAATTAAATAAATTAATAGATTTTTATTATTTAAAAAAGTGTTTTTTAATTGAAAGATAATAAAATAAATAAGTAAATTTTGTAAAATTTTGAATAAATTGGTATATTTTTTTAAAATACAATATTTTAATTCAAAACTTTTTTTATTATTATTAAATAATAAAAAATATTTACAATAAACAAAGTATATTAGATTTTTTGAAAAAGATGATTTTTTCTTTTATTTAAATAATTTTTAAAGTGCACTTTTATACTTTAATAAAAAAAACTAAAAAATAATTAATAAGACGAAAATTTTATAAAATAAAAAACTTTTTTAAATTAGTTTATCTATGAAAATGTGAGATAAAATTTTTGATTTTTTAGTATATTGTAAAAAAAATACAATTAGTTTACTTAAAGAAAAAAAAACGTTAAATGTAAATAATAAAGGCTAATCAAATTTTTATCAAATTAATGATAATATGAATTCTTTATATTTTCCTTATTCTAATATTTTTTTCAAATTTATTTTATTAAATAACATTTGTCATTGTTAAATTATTTGTTTTTTCTTATAACATAAAATAAATAATTGATAATAGTTTTAAAATTTTAAAAGTGTTAAATATTTAAGTATAAAAATATATTTTTTACAACATCTTATAAATAAATATCTGTATTTAAATAAAAATGTTTCATTGAAAAAAAAATATCAAAAACTACATAATTCGTCTTCTCTACATAATAGTGAACAAATTACATTGCATAAAAATTGTGATCAATTAAAGATACAAAAACAATAATATTAAATTAACAATTTGATTTTAAATTATCATCTTAAGAACAAAGAATGATTATTAAAATTATTTAATATTTTTAAAATATGAAAAAAAAAATCTGGCAATACAAAATTTTTTATATTAATGTTGAATAAATATTTAATACAATTATAGATCTATAAAAATTTAATTTAAATCATAAATTCAAATATCAATCTTTTAATTTATATTTTAATTTTTTCTAAAACATTTTACTTTAATAATATTTCTAATAATCTTTTAGTATCATATATTACTTTTCCATTTCTGCTATAATATCAAAAAATAAGTATAATTCTATGAGAAAATAAATTGTTTTTTTCTAACATAAAATTTAATCTCTTTAAAAAATATAAAAAACTTTTTTTTAATTATTTCTTTAATTTTGTTTTTAGAATTTAAGATAATACATAAAAAATGAAACATATATGGTAAAATTATTATTTAAAACTCAGCTTAATGCAATTATTAAATTCTGAATAGTATTCTTAATGTTTTTAAATTTCTGAATAAAACATTTTTTATTTTCTTAAATTAATAACATAAAAACAAATTTTTTATCTACATCTCTTACTTAAAATGTTTTGATTACAAAAAATGACTGTTTAACGTTTTCTGAAAACTTTTTAAAACGATAAAAATATTATTATGACAAATTGTTCAACAACCAATTTTTAAATAATTTCAAGTGAAAAGTTCTATCTAATCTATAAATATGACACAATAACATTTGATTATTTCTATTAAAATATTATAGTTTAAAAGAAATTTGTAAAAAAATTGATAGTTATTATTTTTATAAGATAACTTTGAACAAATTTTAATGCCATAGAAATAAAGTAGAAAGATTAAGAAGATATAAAAAGAATTTAGAAATTAATAAATTTATTTTAGTAAACATTTATTATATAACAAATATAAAGCAATGTCATATAAAATTAATAATTTATATATTTTGTTATTATTAATTACTTTTCAATTATAATAATAACAAAACTTTAAATAATATTCAAATAAAATGTTTATAACATGAAAATAAAAATTTTTTAAAGAAAAATGGTTTTCTAATAATATTGCTACATTATGAGCAAACTGTTGATAATCATTAAGTAATAACAATGTTAATTTACTTATCTTTTATTTAAAAGTTAAAAAACTGTATATAAAATAAAAGTTTTTTATACAATATGTAGAAAAATGTTGACTATTCATTCAGGTGATGTTTGTATGTCTGTTTACACAAATATATGTGTAAATTGTATACAAATGAGTGAAAGAAAAATGATATATTCAGAAACTTTATTAGATTCGTCGGTTTATAAAACCCAGTTTGAGGTAATTATTGAATTCTGAAGTATATTCTTCAGCTTTCAAAATTTTGGAACGAAGCTATTATTAAGCTTCTAATGTTAACAATAATTAAAATAATTTTATATTTTGGTTTATTTTAAACACTCTGAAAGTGAAATAATATATTCAAAGTAATATGAAAAAGTTTATTTTAATAAAAAGAAATAAAATGTATTATTTTTTTTGCCTTAAAAAATATTTTTTTTTTTAATTGAAAAGTAACAAGAGATATCGAAAATCAAATAATAAATTGAAATATTTAATGTAATTCATTTCAATAATATTTAATTATATATATAAATTTAAAAAAATACAAAATTGGTAAAATATTTAAGATTTAATTACATTAATGAATAATTTATTCTAGAATTAAAAATGACTATGCACATGCAATAAAAGGTTTTGTACACAGCATGTAAAAAAAATTGATTGTTCAATTAGATGTTGTTTCTATGTTTGTTTACACAAATAAGTGTATAATTTGTAGGCAAGTGAGTGAATAAAAAATGATATACTCAGAAACTTTTTTACATTTGTCGGTTTATAAAACCCAGTTTGAGGTAATTATTGAATTCTGAAGTATATTCTTCAGCTTTCAAAATTTTGGAATGAAGCTACAATTTAGCTTCTAATGTTAATAAAAAAAAATATAAAATTTTAAAAATTTAGTCAAAATATTAACTATTCTTGTAAAAAAATTTTCTATTCAAAGATTTTAATAAATTTTATTATTAATGAAAAGAATTAAGATACATTACAAATTTCACTTTAAAAATATTACTATTTTAAATTTGATAAGACTAATTTTGATAAGATTTTAAATGATAAATTTAATGTAACTCACTTTAATGTTATTTTTATAAGTTTAAAAATACAAATTAAGACAAAATATTTGGCATTTAATTACAATAATAAAATAAATTTTAAATGTTTAAGAAATGTTTAGCTATGTACATTTAAAGATCTTAAGATTTAATACAAAAAAAAAGTTGACTATTCATTTATATGATGTTTGTATGTCTGTTTACACAATTATATGCAGTATGTAGTAAACAAATGAGTAAAGTAAAATTAATATACTCAAAAACTTTATTAGATTCTTCGGTTTAAAAAACCCAGTTTGAGGTAATTTTTGATTTCTGAAGTATATTCTTCATTTTTCAAAATTTTGGAACGAAGCTATTATTGGCTTCTAATATTGCCAATAAAAAAATTAAATTTCTTGTACTTTTTTATTATTTTTAAACGCTTTTAAAGTAAAGATTTTCTTCAATGTTTTATTTTAATATTCGGGTATAAAACAAATTTTACTTTAAAAATTTTTTCTTTAAAAAGAATAACAATAACTTTGATTAAAATTATAATAGCAAATTAGAAAATTTTATAAAATTTGCTACAATAATATTTTATTATTTTTAAAAATATTAGAAAAATTTTACAAAATCCTTATGTTTTTATTTGAATTAAGAATTAAACTATTCTAGAGTCAACAATGATTATAGAGATACAATTGAAGTTTTTATAAGAAGTATATAAAAAAAGTTGGTTATTCATTTAATTGATGTTTGTATGTTTGTTTACATAAATATATGTTGTTCATAGTAAACAAGTGAGTGAAAAAAAAATTTTATAGTTAGAAACTTTATTTCATTCTTTGGTTTAAAAAACCCAGTTTGAGGTAATTATTGAATTCTGAAGTAAATTCTTTAGTTTTCAAAATTTTAGAACGAAGCTATTATTAGCTTCTAATATATATTTTAAGAAATGTCTTTTATTATTAATACAAGATGTTGAAATAAAATTAAAATTATAAAATATCCTTAATGTTTTCATATCTTAGTTGTATAAAAATATCGTTTTATACCTAAATCCTTCTATTTAATTTATATATAAATTGGTATAAAATTTATTTAACAATAATAGTAGTAAAAATTAATTAAAACAAAAAAAAAATATGAGAATTAATTAGCAGTATATCTTCATGTTCTTCTCGGGGAACAATTGATTGTTTCTTATTTCCTCTTCTTTAAGTACTCCGATACATTTTACTCCGCCTTAATGCTAGGACATTACAATATCAAATCAAATTTAAATGTTGATGTTATAAAGTATTTAAAATTTTTTGTTATTATTTATTAATTTACAAATGATATTTTAATATTTGTACACCTCAAATTTTAAAAATTTCATATTAATTTTTAACAATTTTAGTATTTTTTTTTTCAAAACTTCAAAATGAATACAATAAAATATAAAATAAAATTTTTTTTATTGTAAACAAATTTAAGAAAAAATTATTTTTATTAGTTGAAGAATCTATTAATTTTAATACAAAAATAATAACATTTTTCATATATATCATTATATAATGTTATTGTTGAATACAAATGCTTAATATAAACACATTATATTGTTTATATAATTTAGTTAGATTTTTTAGATATATAAAAAACATAAAAATTAATTAAATAATAATTTTTTAACTAGCACTTATTATAAAAATTTTTTCTTATAAAACCAAAATTTTCTACAAACCTTCATTATACTAAGATATTTGTTGTAAAAAATTAAATTTTCTAAAAAATCCTGAATTTAATTGTTTTTTTACTGTAATGAAAGTGATAACAGTAAACATATAATTGCAAATTGTATCAATAAATAATAATTTAAAAAAAATTTGACATGATAAAGTTTTATAATTACTAGTAAATTCGTTTTCATATAAATAAGAAAAAAAATTTATAAATTGAAGAATCTAAAAATGATTAAAGATTAAGAAAACTATATAAATGATAAAACAATTTACCATTTAATAACAGATTTAATAATTAATAGATAAACATTAAATTGTAAATGATAAATCAGAAATTTAAGTACTTTATAAAAACTTTCAAAAAAGATTTAATTTTAAATATGTTTTACAAAAAAATAGTAAAAAAAAACAAATTATTTTTATGCTACTTATTATAGAAACTATTAATAAAATATATAATTTAAATCAAAGTTGTTGGAATTATTTATATAATTATAAATTTTACCCTATAAACTTAGGTTATGTGTTATTTCAATGGCAACTTTATAATTAATATATACAATAGATCATCATTTAAAAATAAAATATTTTAAACAATGAATAAAATATATTATAAAAGTAATAATTAAATTTCTTTACTTTTTAAAAAAAATTAAAATATTTTAAAAGTTTTATAGAATTGTATACTTATTACTTTATTCACATTAAAATATTAAAACTTAATAATTGATTTTATTAATCTGTCGACTCTTTTTAATCTAATTATAATATTACTAAATTTTTATAGTATTGTAATTAGATTATTCATTTCATTATATCTTAATTTGATATTAATGTGTAAATAAATGTCAATTAAATAGAAAATTTGTATAATTTATTTTTCTTTTTTTGTATTTTAAAGTATATTTTTCTTCTTTAAATATTTGTAAAGAAAAAAATTTTTAAAATTTAGTTTGAAATATACTTTTCATTTTTCAAACTTTTTTAATAATATTTTTAGTAACTTCTAACATTTATTATAAAAAGACATATTTTTAAAAAAAAACCAATGCTATTAAAAAAAAATGAACAGTTTTCAATATTTCATAAAATGTAAGCATTTAAAGTATTTTAATTTTTTGATTTGAATTGAATGTCTTAAAAGAGTTATTTTAAATTGAATATATGATTTAAAATGTTCTGATTTTTAAATCTCATTAAAATATACATTTTTCACATATACAATAATTAAATTATTATAAATTAATATTTTTAATATGTAGTAAACAAAAATTTTTAATTTTTTAAAATACTTAAATACTTTTAATTTTAAATTAAAAATTACTAAAAATTCATGTTTATATTTATTTTGAATTATAATGTAAAAGTATTATAATATGTATGCAATAATATTTTTAAAGAAAATAATGTTTTAAAATCAAAAAGAAAAATAAATATATAAAATTTAAAAATTTTTTATTAAAGTATTCTTTTTTCTCTTGTTTGTTTTATTTAAAAATTTAATAATTGCAGTTTTTTATGAAAACAATTTTTTTCTTATATCATATGTTTTTTTACATTAAGTTCTATCACTATTTTATTAATAAAATGTTTCAAAGTTTTAATTGAAAAAATTTGTTAAAAAATTATATTATAACATGAAATTAAAAATTTTAACGATTCTCTTATTTATGTCCTTTAATATTGTTGTAATATAGAAATAATAAAAAAAGCATTAATTAATTTTCATATTTTATGTAACAATTATTTAATTTGTCACACAATTTTAAAAACATTTTAAAATGTTGAAAAACTATTTTCTATGTTTTTTAAAAAATATAATTTGTAATTTGGATTACTTCTTCTTAAGGTTACGCATAAAAATTTTTTACTTTTTCTAACATAAAAAAACACAGGAAATCAGAAAAAAAAAGATGAAAAAATGAATATAAAAAACAAAAACAAATTTTTTAAAAATAATATTCAAAAAAAAGGTAAAATGATTTGGGAATTAATATTTGATCATAAATTTTTACTATTAAAATTTTAAAAACACATAAAAACTTAAAACGCTTCAAAAATGGCTCTAATTCTACCAATGAACACTTTAAGAGACATTTTTTACGACGAGGAGGCTCCTTTCAAGTTTCTTCAAGATGAGAAAATTTTTAAAAAGGAAATGGATTGTCCTGCATGTAGAGGCCCAACTTCTTTTAAAAGAGCAAAGCAAATCTTCAGATGCACCAAAAAAAGCTGTAGAAAAGCTGTAAGTGCCAAAAATGAAACGTTTTTTGCCGACCAGTGCTTTTCGCTTTATAAGATTCTTCACATGGCTTACTTATGGTTGTGGAAGAATCTAGTAGCTTCAATAAAGAGCCAGTGTGAAGTCAATAATACAACTGTTTGCTCATTTTTGAGCTATTTTCGCCAACTTGTGGCGGATGCCTTAGAAACCAAAGAATGTGTTTTTGGTGGAAAAAGCATTGTTGTAGAAATAGATGAAACCAAAATGAGCAAAAGGAAGAATAACAAAGGGCATTCTGTAGATGGAGTTTGGGTTGTAGGCGATGTGGAAAAGACGGAGTAAAGACGCGTTTTCGCTGTTCCTGTTAAAAAACGGGGCAGTGAAACGCTTCTTGAAGTTATTAAGAAGCACGTCGTACCTGGCTTGATCATTCATTCTGATCTTTGGCGAGGTTACAACGGAATTGAGGATATTTTGGGTTTCAAACACTATACGGTAAACCATAGTGTAAATTTTAAAGATCCAGAAACTGGTATTCATACAAATTCTATAGAAAGAACGTGGAATAGATTCAAACTACTGATTTCGGCACGGTCACGGACAAAAAAAGACATGGAAGAACGTTTATGGAAATAAGCCTGGCGCCAGCCAAATAAAAAAAATTATGGGCCGGCTTTTTCGATGCTTTTATGAGAAGTCGTTTATATTAATAAATAATTATTTATTTATTAATTTTTTACTAATTTTTTTTTATTTAAAACAATAAAATTTAAAAAAAGTCTTTTTTATTTTTTATTTTGTCGTTTAAATCAAATACATATAAATTGCCATTTTAACTAAAAATAAATAGCTTGGAAAAAAAATTTTTTAATTTTTTTATCAAAAATTACGAAAAAGTAAAAAAAAATACCAATCTGATAAAAAAAACTGTTTATAACGTATTTTTTAATCAAAATAAACAAAGGGGATCCTCATCTAAAATTCAACCGTATTGTTCATTATGAATATTCCTATGCATTTTTGGCCAGTTGGTCTACTTTTTCCATTTATGGCATGGCGTTTTTTGGCATCCAAATGATTGGCATTTCTTTTAATTCACAGATTTTTACTATTTCTAAAATTTTTCTTTTTCGGCTTCGAAGCTTTTCCTGCTCGTTGGTGCTTAAAAAATTTTCCCACATGGAAATTAGGGCTTCTGAATCCACTACACATACTGCTGGCAGATTGTTTGTGATTATAGCATTGAATAGCAAGGCCTCTAGTCCCATATCCATATGAGTTAGGTTTTTTTTCCAGATGGTAAATTTTCTTTCCTTTTAGGGATCTACAGAGAAGGTAAATGTTTTCTTTTATTCTCAGCTTTATGGCTGTGTCTTTTCCTGTGGAATTTTTCTTGATGATCCATCGGATGCTGCTATTATTTTAATGTTTTCTAATTCTTTTAATTTTTCGTCTACGAAGGTTTTATCGGTGATGTTTTTTTCGAGAAGGTTGCAGATTGATGTAGTTTTGGTTTCTACTATGGACAAACCTTTCCAACATTGTTTTTGAATTTTTGATAGTTCTATTTGGAAGACTGACTCGATGAGTGTGCTGATTTGTATTTTTGGATTCTTTTCTTCCTCCCCCCCTCCCCTGAAGGGTGAAAATGTGATAAAGCGGTAGGAGAGGTGTGAAAGGTTGGATTGTATCTGGGTGTAGAATGGTTGCTGGTATAGAAGTAGTATTGATGAGAGAATGTACGATACAGGCGCAGTCTTTGTCCATGCAATTTTTTAGATGGCATCCTCTTATAACTGTTTCTTTGTGGTCTATGGCGGATGATGAAGATGTCTTTGGATAATTGATAAATTGCAGTGCCCTCCTGCCAACTGTCCATATTTGGAGTCTTGAACCAAATTGGTTGGTCCAAACTTTTTTCGTGGCTATTGTCGTTTAGAATGTGGTAATCTGCGAGAACATTTAGACGGCGTTGGGTTGAAGATTTACCCTCCATTTCAGTGCTACCTTGATGGTGGTTGAGTAAGGTTTCTTGGAGACGTAAATCAAAAGTGGATAATTGACTCTTTGATAGACCATCCTTGATTACTTTTATACAACGTTCGGCAAATCTATTTGATTGTGGGAAGTATAGTGGGCTATAAAAGGGTGTGATGCCTTTACCTTTTAGCATGGCACAGAAAGAGGAATCTTTGAAACTGGGAAAATTATCTGTTACCAGGAAAAGTGGGCAACCGTTATACTGAAAAAAAAAGAAGTAATTTGTTTAAAATTTCTGTTGGCGTCATGTTTTTGATGCGAGATGTCATAATCCAATTGCTATAAACATCGATACAGGCTAAAAAATTGATACTTTAAAAGTTCCTATGTTTCTTTGCCAATGTTGATTATTGCTAGATGTTTGGGACCAACTGTGTATGGTTCGTGGGCGCAAGAATCCATATCTTTGACATAAATCACATTTCATATGGGTTGATATTATCCACTTGCGTATGGAGACGGCTACGAATATATTACGCACACGTCTGAGCATGTTTGTAACGGCGAAGTGCTGCTTGTGGAGATCATCAATAACATCTTGTTATGCTGATTTTGGAAAGACCGGTTTTTCAGATACGTATAATATTCCTTCCTGTATGGTGAGTAAATTCCAGAACTGGATAAACTTATGCTGGTAAGGGGTTGTTAAATTCTTTACATCGTTTGATCTGACTGCGTGAAGCAGTAGTTGGTAATCATTATCTGTGGTGGCTTTTTGTTGGATCCAGGTTTGGTCTTTCTGGATGGTTTGAATACAGGTGGTTTTGATGTGATTGCTTAAGTTGAGTAAGAATGATACTTTGGAATTCAAATCACGATAGACTACCTCGTGAGGGAATTCTTCCATCTCGAGGCTCCAACGGAGGATTCGACTGTATTGAGGGTTAGCACACATATTTCTTTTTTTTAGCATATGGACTAAGGTTTTTTCTGGGATTTCTAATGTTGTGAAGTGGATACGAGTGAAGGATTCAAAATATTCCAGAGCCTCCTTTGTAGCTAAAGCTTGTTTTTTGATAAAGGGGTAATTGCGTTCGGGTTTTATTATAACACGGGAAAAGGTATTGAGAAGGGTATAGGTTTTGGTATTGCGATTTTTACTCCAGAGAATCCCGGCCAAAACTTCTTGCTCTGACCAAGCTTGGATGCATAAAGATTCAGTGGTTGGATTAAAAAATAAAGTATACGGGCGTCGCGGATTGATGATTGGACTCTTTTTAAGGTCAGATCTTTTTTTGGCGTCCATAATCCTTCGGACATGTCACTATGCTCCTTGTCATATATAACTGCACAAAGTCCAATAAAATTTCGTAAGTATAATATTTTTCTTTTCAAAGAGCGGAGGTCGGTGATAGTAGCAGGTTGTTTCATTTGAGCCAATTGATTGGCTATTTCTGTATTCATTTGGATTTCGGCATTAGATACATGATAGATCAGGTATGTTAAAGTGTCTTGGAAAAAATATGATCTGTGGATATTAATCTTCAATCTATTTTGTTGCAAAATGCGTAGAGTCTGAAAAATAAGTGATGTATCGTGAATGGGGGTTATAATGAGGATGTCATCCATGTATATGATGCATTTGGGTATGTTCTGGAGTAAACGTTTACTGGTATTATTGAAGAGGATACCGCTTTGAGCGATGTCATATACCAGGCATTTGGACTTAAAGTAACCAAAGGGTAAACTGACGGTTGTAAAATCGCGTGATTGCTCATCTAACCCGATAAGGCGGTATGCTGATTTCAGATCCAGTGTCGTGAATTTCCATTAAGTGCTTGTATCAGAGATGAGGTTTTGTATATCATTAAGGTTGGGAAGATTCAAAGGAATGTGTATGATATTGTGGTTAATGCGATCCGCGCTTAGACAGAAGCGAAAGGAGTTATCCTTTTTTTTACTAAAATTCCAGGGCTAGAAATTTTTGGGAAATAGACTTCTTCCATGCGGTTCGCGGCGATTTCAGTGGCAATATATTCTTTAGCCGGAGGAATGGTGTCCGGGTGCATACGTCGTGGTTTGCTGACGATGTAGTCTATGTTGTCTTCTGTTTGATAAGACACTTTAATAATGGGTTCTTGTAAAATATCATCCTATAAGTCGGTATTGGAGGTAAGGAATTCATTTACGGATTTATCGAAGATTGTGCTTTTGGGAGATAGGGTAAGATTGAGCATGGCGTAGTTGAAGCCATCGAAGAATTTAAGGTATTTGTCGGAATCCATTTAACAGGAGTCTTGATTTTTAATAACCACAGCGTCTATAGTAGCTTCCTTTCCTTGAGCTTTTATGGTTAGGGATACGCCTTCTTCCGTTTCTAGTGGAACGTCGTCGGCGCCTACAAGGTGGTGGTTGATTTTTGATAATGTGGGAGAACCCAGTTTTTGCTATGTAGATGGAAAAATAACTGTGATCTCTGCCATAGTGTCGAAGTATGCTTCTTGGTAGATGGGGTCGGCTCCAGGTACAGCGAACTGAAATAATTGACTTTTTACGGAAGATGCGTTAAAGTCGTCTGCATTTCTCCTGATTTTAGCTACACGTGTCGTTGTCGGTTTCTTTAAACGTGGGCAATTAGGCTTCATGTGACCTTTTTCGTTGCATTCATAGCAAACGCGATCCAGTGTGGGAGTAGCTTCTTTCTTGATTTGACGCTGATCCTTGGTCTCTTTGTAGTCAGATTTCAACGTGCGCTGGGTGAGGTAATGAGTTTTGGTGATCATAATTAGTCGGCAGTAGGCTGAGGGACGTTCTAAGTAAATAGTAAACGGCTTTTATTGCCCATAATTTGGATGAGTTTAAGCTGATCGAAAACATCTTTAAGCTTCATCTCAGCGAAAGAGGTGGGAAGGTTGTATGTGCAGAGTAGAAGAAACTTTTTCAAAGGAACGTTAGCTTTTTCACATTCACGAGGGTCAAAACGGTGGAGTATGATGTCCACAAATTGACTGTAGATGGAAGCTCTGACGGATTTAGAATTATTGTCGATGACGTGGGCGCAGGACATGAGTAAATCACTGGACCAGTCGTTAGTATCCGGGGGTAATAAAGCTTGGATTTTGGAGATTTCTTCCAGAGTGAGAACTTCGATAAGTTCTAAAAGAGCATCTCTGTTGTCCAATTTCTGAATGTTGGCTTTGCATAAAGCTTGGTTGAGTATGGCACTAAATTGGCGTGGTTGAGCCCCCATGTCTAATAATAAAAAAGAACTATTTGATTGCATTTAAAAGTATTACCAAATTAATACGAAATTAAGTAAATAAATAAAAGAACTGAAATTTTATAAAATATATTTGAAATTAAATCACAAAATAACAAATATCAACATTATAAAAAGTTCAAAAATTAAATTTACAAAATAATTTTAAATTAACAAAAATAACTATTAAAATTATTTGTAATAAATATTTATTATATAATAATATGTAAAACAGCTATTAGAATGTCTCTAATAAATTTTTTTTAATTTTGTAAACTTTCCTAAAAATCTTTTACTTTTTTTTTTAACTCGTTTGACACTCATTAATAGTTTACTAATGCTTTGTTATTGAAATTTTTTGTTCTCAGGTTTGTCTCGATCATTTTCATCGTAATCGAAAAGGTGGTGCACCTTTTTCTTATGCTTGTTATCATCCTCCAATACTCTTGTTGTATTTTCATTATTAGTCTATTTCTCATTTGAAACAATACTTTTATAACCATATTCATTTGAATGAGAAGTAGTTGTCATTTGGAGGGAATTATTTCCTTCTGTAATCTATGGCAATCTAGGAATTTTAATTCCAAAAATCTTTTTAATTAAAAATTTATTTATGTGATATTTAAATTCATCTTTTAAATCTCCGTCTTTGTTTTCTTCTTCAAGAATAATAGATTCAACGGCCATAATAATTAACCAACTAATTTGTAATAAAATTCCATATTAAATTTTTTCTTCAGATTTAGTTTTGAAGAACTTAGTAGATTTTTGGTCTTCATTATTTGAAAAAGTTTCTTTTAAATTTTGGTCCTTATTGTCCATAGTAATTGTAAAATTTTCCAAATTTAGAGAGTAATAATTTTTAAATTTTATAGTTAAAATTTTTAATGAAATAGAAATTTCTTTATAAGAAATTGGGAAATTATTTATATTTAATTCTTTTTCTAAGTAATTTTTGATTTTTAAAGATTTTACACTTTTTCTTTCGTGAGAACTGAGTTATTTTATAAAAATAATTTAATTATACTTTTATTTTTATAAAATTTAATATTTTTCATACAATTATATGATTAATTGGTACTTTGTTGTTAGTTCACCTTCATTTTCAAATACCCATAACTCTTTTAAAAAATGTTTTTTTTTATAAACTTTTGAGGCGTGGGATCCCTTTACAATACCCCTTTGTAATTTAAAAAAAATTAAAAAAAAAAACTTTATGTTTCATTTAAAAATTAATAAAAAAATGAATGTCTTTTAAAATGGAGTCAAATTTCTTTTTTTTATTTTTTTGCCGCTATGTAAATTTATACATGTAGCCTTCTAACATGCTTCTCCGTGTTTTACTTTGTTTTTTGGACAATTCTCTCACAGATTTCCAAACCCTTTCAATGTTCTAGGTATGAGCATTTGTTAGTTGATCCACAAAGTTATATTTGTGATTATCTTCAAATGCTCATACCCAGAATCACTTATTTGGGAATAACTTCTTTACATATCAAAAATAATGAGTGTTTCTGGAGCCACTCTTCTTTTCAAAACTTCCATTAGCGTTTCTGAAGCTCTATTTGCAACTGGTTTTACAAAACACTCTTTTGTTTCCCTGCAAATTCTTCCAAAACACTATTGCTGCGGTAGGATTCTGCCAAAATTAATTTTTCTTCGCACAATGAGGGTTTTATCCACTTCCACTGTTAACCCTTTTTTTCCTATTTTATTTTTCTCCTTTTTCTTCATATAATAGCAAACTTCTCTTAAATAACTGTTCCAATCAACAATTGTGCTTGCATTCACACCCAATTCTCTCTTCATATCTTCCACAGACGATTGTTTATGGGTCCAAAAATAAATGAAAAATATTGCCTTTTGTAATGGCAATCTGGTTCCATCAAACCATGAATTCACCCTTATTCCACTCTCTTTGCAGCAACTTTTTAAATTACAACGCCATCTTTTTGGATTCGTTAAATTTAGCTTCATAAAATGTTCATTTCCACTTTTTCTTACTTTTGAAGTAGATTATTATCTTGAAGATATTTTATTGCTTCTTTACAGAAAAAAAAAATATATCATTTTCCATTGTGCTTTAACGTTATATGCAAAAATGAATAAAAGCAAAAAATATTTTTTTTTTCATTTAAATTTTTTTATAATTAAAAAAATTATCTTATCAAAAAACATCGTCTAAAAAGATTTATTTTAATTTCTAAAAAAAAAGTTAATATTATGCATTTTATTTTCAATTTTAATTTTAAAACATGTTTTGAATACAAATGCATTTATTTAATATAAATCATTGCAAAAAATAATCACACAACGAAAAAGAAAAAAAAAACAGTAGTTTACACATAAAATAAAATTCGTTGTCCACGAAGAGTGCATTGCACAATTAATTTCTTTTTAATATTAACATGTTAAAAAATTAATTTTGAAGCAAGATATAAGCTTCTGAAGACGAGCTAAAAATTTTCTGAATTTTTTTAATTTTCAATGTCCAGTTTTATTTTTATAAAGATATTTATAAAGATAAGAATTGGTAAAATAAGATTCACTTGAAACCCCAATAGTTATTAAATAATTTATTTAATTTTACGTCTAACAAAATTACTTTGGCCAAACTATATAAGTAGCGATTATTAAAATTTATTAATTTACTTACTATTTTGTTTTTCTAAACTTTTCTAAAGTTTCTTATATTATTGATTAACTTCTCAATTATCCTAACCCCTATAAATACAATAAATTAATTCGCTTATCAATAATAGTTTGGTATAATACAATAAAATAAAATGAAATAAATTAAAATAATAAAAATGATTATTTTCTTATCTTTTTATATTTAGTTAAAGTCATCATTTTCTGTTTGATTGCTTTTATGCAATGAAAACTCTTTAATCACTGCTATCCCATTACTTTTTAAAAAAAATAATTTTTTAAAAAAAGAAAAATAAAATATCAAAATAAAAATCAAAAAACATCAAACATTTTAATTTATTTTTAAGGAAAATAATTATACAAAGCAATAATAGTTTAATAATTATTTATATTAAAAATATTATCAAAATATAAAAAATAAAAAAATATTTCTAATAATAAAAAAATAATAATTAAATTACTATTCAATATATTTTAAAATAAATAACACAACAATAATATAAAAATTTTTAATTTAAATTTGTAATGCCTTGGCATTGAGACAGAGTAAGAAAAGCAGAGTATAAAAAGGAAAGAAAATAAGAACTAAACAATCATTCTTAGGAAAGCACAAGACATGAAGAACAACTGCTAATTTAAATATTTATTCTCTTATTAATTTATCTTTGTAATAATTATTTTTACTAATATTGTTGTTACAATAAATCTAATACCAATTTATATATAAACTTATTGTATTAGATGGAAGGATTCAGGTATTAAAACGAAACTTTCATACAATTAAGATATGAAAGCGTTAAGGAATTGTTATTTATATTGACACATAAAAGAAATAAATTTAAAAATATTAATTCTTTTTATATATTCTAAAATCTTTTTTTATTGTCGTATTGAAAAAAGTTTACTTAAAATTACTATTGAAATTAAAAAAACAATTTTTTATAATATTTATAGTTATCTTATATTTTTCTAAAATAAAAATATTTTTAAATTTTTTTTTCTTTTTCGATTTTTATATACATTTCAAAAAAATTCATTCATTTTTAAAAGATTTTTTGTGTATTAAAAATATTTTAAAAAAGAATAATTTATCAGGTCATTTGAAAAGTTTTGAGCCTAAGGCATTAGTCATTAAAAAATAAAACCAATATAAAGCCTATCTTAAAGAGAAACTTCTTTTATCACTATAAAAAAAAACCCTAACTGATAAGACAATTTTTTTTATCAGCTATTGATATTTAAAACCATTCGATTTTGAAATATTTTCTACTATAAACAATGCGCGTGCTTATACGTTTTTTAACTTTATTGTCAAAAATCTTAAGTTTGGGCTACGAATTATTGCCACATCCACTCTATTCTCTAGATTTAGCTTCATCTGACTTTTATTTGTTTTCTAGATTCAAAAAATTTTTAAGTGGAGGCGATTTTCATCAATTGAAAAGCTTCCAAAAACCGTAGATGGCTATTTTGAAGGTCTTGAAGAAAATCACTTCAAAGAGGGTATAGAAGCCATGGAATCTAGATGAAAAAAAAGCATTAAGCTTAAGGGGGATAACGTCAAATAAAGTCGGTATTATTAGGGAAAAATATTAACTCCATCATAGTGAGGCTCAAAACTTTTCAAATGCCCTGATATATAATCAATTTTAAAAATTCTTTTCTTCAAAATTTTTATAATTTTTAATTCAGTTTACCTCATTACTTCGAAATTGTGAGTGAAACCACAAGTTAATTCAAAAAAGGCGCATTCTTTTTTTAATATATAGAATTATTTTACTTTTTTATCAAAATTTCCATATTTGAATTATATTACTAATAAGGAGTATTTTTACGTCTATTTCAAAAATTATAAATTTTACCAAGCCAAGTTCTGCAGCAAGCGTGTGTGAAGCACGCGTTTGTTTAAAATTGTTATTTAATTTTAATATTATAAGTTGACATTAAGGCTTGCTTAACTGTTTTTATGTGATATTCAATATTCTTTTTTGGATTAATTTAACGAGTTAAAATATCTAATAAATTGTATCATAAAGATTATGGTACAAATTATTTAGTTTTGATATAATGTTAATAATATAATATTGTACTTTTTTATTTGTTTATCAGATCTATACCTTTAAATGTTTAATGTTAAATATGGTGCAAAAATTTTTTTATCAGTTAAAAGTAATGATCTGGTGAAAGAATACATTTTAATGTTACTTTTTGTTCTTTTAATATATAGTTTGGGTATATAAATATCAAATGAAACTTTTTTTGATTCATTTGTTTTATATTAAAAATTTTTTTTTCTAATTGACTTTTTAAATTTATGGACAGAATTGCCATGTTTTATTTAGTAATATTATTAATAAAGTATTGCAAACATTTTATTTTAATGTGAATAAATAATTTTTTTGTTAATTATTTAAAAATAATAATTGTTTTAACACTTTGAATATCATGTGCTTTATTTAAAATTTTTTTAACTATATTTTAGGCTACCATGAAGGGATTTTGGAATTTTAATAATTGTGATACGAATAATGTTTTTCCTGATAGAAAAACATTATCTGAAATATTAAATATACCAATTCCAAAAAGTAAATCAACATTACTTTTGATTTACTTGATGTTAGCGTTGATGATTTACTTCGTAAGTTAATAATATATTATATAATAACTTTGTTAAAGAATTTAAATCACATTAATATGTAGACAAATTACTTAAGCAAAAAATCGCTTAGAATATTGTTGAAAAAGTACACAAAAAGAAGAAGGACGATGTTTCTTTTTCGCAAACAATGGAATTAAATTTTTTTATCAATTTCATTAATAAAACCTTTAGTGGTTCATTTTATGAATTTTTGCGCTCTATATCAAAAGACTACATGTTATTATTAACATCTGAAATTGGTAGTCAATATTTTAAGCTTTGCTGGAGTAGTATAAAAAAGGATTATATTATTTCTGTAACTACGGCTACTCCAGGTAATAAGTCAGATAGAGCATATAAAGAATCACCAAAACTGGAGATGTTTCATAATCATACATTCTTTAAAAATTCTTTAAATAGACCAATAACAACTATTAATATGTACAAACTTGATTATTTTTCAAAATATGTTATGGGAAAGTTAATGGTCTATTTTTGTATTTTTATGGCATATCCAAAAAATACAATAGAAATTACAGTTTTCCAAAAAAAACATGAAATTTGTAATGCCCTAGCATTAAGGCGGAGTAAAATGTATCGGAGTACTTAAAGGAGAGGAAATAAGAAACAATCAATCGTTCCCAGAGAAGAACATGAAGATATACTGCTAATTAATTCTCTTATATTTTTATCTTTGGTTTAATTAATTTTTACTACTAATATTGTTAAATAAATTTAATACCAATTTATATATGAATCTATTGGATAAAATGGAAGGATTTAGGTATAAAACGATATTTTCATACAACTAAGATATGAAAACGTTTAGGAATTGTTTAACGGATTGAACTTTGATAAAAACTAGTATAAAAATATTTTTAATAAAAAACTATAAACAAAATGTGCTGTCATATATTTAATGAAGAAATTACTTGTAAAAATAGAAATTTTGATATTTATCAATACATTGCTATTTTAATAAAGCTGAAATTTTGCTTAAAATTGAGGAAAATTTTGAAGTTTACAACAAATTTGGATTTAAACAAATTAATTTTTTCTGCAGTAAGATCTGCTTAACTTTTGGATAAAAATTTTTGCTGCGATATAAAAACATGGATACCGTACAATGTAAATTCCCTACTTTTATTTGGATTCGATGCAAAAGAAATTTATGAAAATTTATACAATATTAAGTTAAAAGAAATTGATAAAAAACAGAAAATGATGAATTTAAAAAAGTATAAATATTAAGATGTGAAAAGAAAGTTATTTAGTTTTAAAGGATGATAATTATTCTAATCTGTGTTTAATTGTGGAAGTATAAAGTCTAATAATTTTAATAAAATTTTACTTGGGAAAATTATTGGTTTAGAAACTATTTTTGGAGTATTTTCGTGTTATAATTTGAAGACTACGCAGAATTTAAAAAAGACGGTTTGCTACGCTGTTGGGGAATAACATTATTATATATATATATAGTCATTGTTTTTGTATGAAATTTTTTTTTAAGCTGCTAACCAAATTTTACTGAGTGAAAGTTAACGGACTTACAAAAGAAAAGATTTCAAAGTTTATTGGTTAAAGACGCTGGAGCGAGTGAAGAATCAAAGACGGAAAAATTCATCTATAAACAAATACGGATATACTACAAGTGTATAGTGTCAAACCGCGTTTTTAGGATATAAACTTAAAGTTATTGAATCAAGAAGATATTTATAGGAATTCACAACAAGTGCTACAATCACCAATATTCTTATCTAGAAAAGTGTATCAATATTTGTTAGATATTTCTGAGGAATCCCGCGATTAAGTGATTCATTATTAGAAGATAGTGTAAAATTATTTGAGGAGAAATCAGTAAAAGGGATCAAATAAGAAAATGGGTCAATTTTGTTTGATGGTTCCTCTTTTTGATCATAGGAATCAAACAATTAATGTGAGTGAATTTATAGGGTACTATTTAAGTCTATGCCTACCATTTTTTAATTTCATATAATTTATTGATAATAAAATATTTCTTTGCATATAATTTAATAAATTGGTAATTGATAATGATATAAAGAAGTTAAAAAAAAATTTTTCTTTTTACTGATAAAAACGTAAATTGACTCATTTTTTGCATAAATAACCAAAAAAGCAAGGAAAACAAGAGGTATTTGAAAATTGATTCATTTTTTATCAATTTTTTGATTAAAATTATTTATTTATTTTTATTTTTTTTTAGCAAATTAATAAAAATGAATCCTTTCCAACTTGATGAATCCATCCCAAATGAAACTGCAGCTGTAAAATTTCTTCAAAAGCGTGCTTTAATTCCTGAAACAAAAGAATGCGAAAATAGCCATGAAATGAAGCTTTCTTTTGGCGCAGTGATTAGATAGAGATGCAGTCTTAGAAGCTGCAAAAAACAAGTGGGAGTGCGGGTCGGAACATAGTTTCAGGGGACCAAAATGCCATCAAAAACGACAATTATGTTTATTTATTATTAGGCAAATAAAGAATCGTCTGGAGAAAGAATGAAAAGGAAATTGGAGCTGGATCCAGGTACGACTGTGGACTGGAACAGTCTTCTGGGGGAAGTGTGCCTTTTTATGAAGAAGAAGGACAAAAATAAGAATGGAGGTAAGGGATTAACTGTGGAGGTTGATAAAACCCTCTTTGCCAGAAGGAAAAATCATGCTGGAAGAATGCTGGGGCAGCAGTGGTGCTTTGGAGAGATTTGCAGGGAAACCAAGGAGTGTTTCGTAGAGCCTGTGGCGGATCGGACTTCAGAAACGTTGATGGAAGTGTTGAAGAGAAGGGTGGCTCCAGAAAGCCTAATAATCTCAGATATGTAAAGGGGATACTCCTAAGTAAGTGCTTCTGGGTATGAACACTCGAAGGTGAATCACAAGTACAATTTTGTGAATCCACTGACGAATGCTCATACTCAGAACATTGAAAGAATCTGGAGGTCAGTGAAGGAGAGGTCCAAAATACAAAATGAGACACACAGAAGCATGTTGGAAAGATACATGCATGAATTTACTTGGAGGAAGAAAAATAAATTCCCTCTTTGAAACTTTAAATAACGAAAAAGTTGTCTTAAAATTTCTTTAAAACAAAAAAATCTTTCAAAAAAACATGAATTGTCCAACTTGTGGAAGCAAAACTAGTTTTTAAAGAGGCACTTATATCTTTAGATGCTCTACAAATAAGTGCCGAAAAGCAATTTCTGTCAAAAAAAAGCATTTTTTTGCTGGAGTGTTTGCCATTGAAGAATACTCTTTATTTGGCTTATTTATGGCTATCAAAAACGCTGGTATCTAGTGCAATAATTCATGTTAGCTGCAGTAGTGCAACAGCAATCGCTTATTATGACTATTTTCGTCAGCTTATTGCTGATTTAATCGACGAAAATCAGTCAATAATAGGTGGAGAAGAAGTCGTCGTGGAAATTGACGAAACAAAAGTGGGCAAAAGAAAGTATAACAAAAGCCACCGTGTTGATGGAGTTTGGGTTGTCGGAGGCGTCGAAAGAACGAAGAAAAGATGTGTTTTTGCTGTTAACGTTGAAAAACGGGACAATAAAACACTTCTAGACGTTGTTAAGAAGCATGTAGCTACTCGGCTCAATCGTACACACCGACTTCTGGAAGTGATACAATAGAATTGAAAAGAAACTTGGATTCCAGCAGAATACTGTGAATTACAGTAAAAATTTTAAAGATCCTACAACTGGAGTACACATAAACTCAATTGAAGGTACTTAAAATGGATACAAGCTTCTGATTCTGCCCAAAAGTCGGACAAAGCGGAATATGGAAGAAAAGCTTTAGGAGTTTGCCTGGCGCCAGACAAACAGTAAAAATCTATAAACAGTCTTTCTTTCTGCTTTAAAATAAGCAAATTTTAAATAAAAATATTTTATTTTTTTAAAAAATAAAATTTTTCTCTTTTTACCTTTTTTTTAATTTTTTTTGTTGTATTGATATAAGATTTTTTGCTTAATAGTCAGTTTATCTTTAATTAAAATTTTACATTTTAATAACATTCAAATTTTAAAAAAAAAATTTTTATTACGTCAGTTACTCTAAAATTAAGCCGCATTTTCAAATCTCTCTTTATATTCACATCACTTTTTCTTTCTTGGATTAAAATCAGGAACTGTTTTTCGCGGAACTATAACATATTTCTGTGTCGACTCCACTCTACCTCTTGATTGTTGGTCTGCATTTGAAGTTGTTGAAACTGGTCTTGTAGTCGACATTGTTACCAATTTGTCCCAAACGCCAAGTAAAGTGTATTTTAAAGAAACCTTTTATTATTAAATATAATAATAATACTACAAAAACAATATTATTTATACTATAATAATTTAATTATTATCACTTTTGTATTCATATTTTTTATTATTTATTCAATATATATATTGCAAAAATAATCTTTTGAAACTAAAAATATTTTAAATTCCAAAAATTCAAATGTTAGAAATTTTTTATAATTTATAAGAAAATTATTCTTGTAAGTATTAATTATTAATAAGATAAATTTATTTATAGCTTTTCATTTTATCTATAACATTAAAGTCATGAAAAATTTAGATTAAATTTTGCACAACATGTTTTAAATGTTTTCCTCTTGAAGGAATGTTTATTTGACAAACTAATTGAATTATCAATAAGGAATAAATACAATAGAAATAAATCATTTTTATTTAAACAATATAATTGTTTTAAAGATATTCACCAAGAATTAGATATTGTAAGTAAAATATAAAATTTTTTTAACCAATATTTTAGAAGATTCTTTTTTTATTTGATGAACAATTAACAAGTGTCAACGTTATATCAATTTTGACAATAATATAGATTTTTTTTCCAAGTTTGTAAATGAAAATTTGTTTTATTTATATGAAACACAATTGCATTTGCCAAAGATAGAAAAAATATGAGATGCAATTGAAAAAATTGTTGAAAAGAGTAATATGCTACAATATGAATTTAATAATCAAATAAAAGATAAATATCATTTATCATTATTAAAATTATGTAAGTTTAATTGTTATTGTTCATTCATTTCTTTTTAGCTAATTATATAAGCTTCAAAAGCAATTTTGTAATGAATATTAAACATATGAAAAAGTTACAAGGATTTAATATTTATTTTGAACAAAATTGAAAATGAATCGTTGAAGTATAACTTAGTATTTGAAAATAGTGTAGTTGTTTCAAAAAAATTACTTAATGAAATACTCAAAATTTTCATAATGTTAAATGTAAGTTACTTTGCAGAAAACAAAAAAATTTCATTTAAAACGAGTTTGTTACAACATATTTTTTTGATTATCAAATTTGAGACATTTTATGCTTGATTTTAAAAATTTAATTTTCTTTCTTGAGAATGTTTTTTTTATGTAACAAAACTAATACGATGAGAAATGGTAATTTTTTACTCAGTATAATTAATAACGTTATTGATATTATAGTTTATGATGCCAAAATTAATTATAAGAAACAATACTATAACACTATTACAATTATTATACATAATAGATGAACTTGAAAATCAAAACATATTTTCAAATAAAATTCCAATGCACGAAATATTTTATTAAAAATCAAGGAATTTATAAAATTATAAATATTTGTAAATTATAAAGCTTTATTGTTAATATAATATAAAAAATAAAACATTTAGTTAAGTTGTATCGGTGTTCTTTCAAATAACATTATTTAATTTTAAAATAATTTTAGTTAAAATAAAAAAAAATGATATAATTTCATAAAAATAAATTTTTTTATGTTTTTGAACAAAATAACAAAAAAAAAAATTCAAAAGACATACTAAAAAATATTTTGATTAATTTGCATTGTTCGTGTACAAGAAAATAAAATAAGTACAGAAGACTGTTCTTAACAATATATTATAATTTGAACAAAAAATGTAAGAAGATTTTTGTAATATATTATTGAATATGTTAATTAATCAAATAGATTAAGATATTTATGTGAATGTTGTTCATAATGTAAAATTTTAAATTAAACTATTTATGTACTTCCTATTTAAAAATAATTACAGGAAACTGTTCTTAACAATATTTAATTTTTTCTTTTTAAATGAAAGTTTTTTTTTACATAATAAATGAAATAAAAAGTGAAAATGTTATTTTTTTTACGGGGTTTTTTTTTAATATTAAAATTTTATGCATATTTTTTTTGTAAAAAATCCTCAAAATTTCTATTACATTTATTATTACTAATAAATAAAATTACAAGACTAATGAAAATTGTAGCGTTATCAGGTTATAAAAACAGTCCTGAAATTTACAATTTAATAATTCTTGCTGATATTCAATACTTTGGAAAATTCAGAATTAATGAATTGACATATGATGAAACAATAAAAATTCTTCTTCATGATTTGAATAAAGAATTTGGATATACAACAAATGAGTTGAAACCAAAGCTTATTCACACAAGTACTCCAGTACATGCAAGAAATACATCAATGAATGATATTTCAACCTGTGTATCAAGTATTCATGAAGACATAACAGATAAACCGTACTACGAAAATTTATCAATTAAGCAAAAAATATTGGAAAAGAATTGAAGGATAATTTTGTTTCAAAAAAAACAAATGGTACTGAATTTTCTTCAACTATTCTTGTTGCGTCATTTTTATTTCAATCAAAGTTAAATATTTCTACAAATGAAAACGAACAAAAAATTATCTTTGTTGAGATTATAAAACCGGATGATTTAAAATTATCAAATAAAACTGTATCGGAAAATGCTACAAAAGTTATAAACTTTAATGACGTGTTTATATATTTTATTTTTCGCAAAATGAATGATAATAAATTTAAATTAACAAGAAGAAAGATGCTGTCAAAACAAAATTATCGTATTCTTATACAAGGTGCTTGAATTCATTTTTTGAAAAATTCGATTTGACACCAGAAACTATTATCAACATTCATACGGATGATTTAGTAATGGTTAACTTGCTTCGTGATATTTATCAAGATACAAAAACATTTACTTCAAACATAACAGCTTCAGCTATAAAAGAAATGTGTGAATCAAGAAATATGATTGATAAAATAAAGAAACCCAATGTTCTTTTTATCAAAAATATAAATGACTCTGAGATAATGAATTTTGCTGAAAAAGTAGCATCCAAATTGCTTCATGAAAATTCAATAAGTTCAATGAAAACAAATGAAGAAACTAGTTTATTCGATTCAACAACAGATGGTGAAATATAAAAAAAATATCAATTTAAACATAATTTTTGTTTAAAATATAAAAACTGTTTTTTAATTAGATATATAATATAAAGAATTATTTTATAATATAATAAAAATATTAAACGTAAAAGTGTTTTTAATTTTTTTTTGTTGAGAATAAAATTAAATAATCGTTTATACTAATTATCGTTATAAATTATATTATTTATATTGTATTCGAGTTTATAATATCATCTTTATTAAAATTTATAACTTAAAATAAATTATTTCATTTTTTTGAAGTTTTACAAAATAAATATATCTTTAAAGGTTGTGATGCTATCATATTAGTAAACAGGCAAGTAAAAAAAACTTTTTTATTCTTTTTAATAATAAAATAAAATTTTATTTATTTTTTAAGTGGTTCTGGTAAAACACTTATAACGAGAACATCAAATAACGATATAAAGAATTTAAATGATGAAATTCTTGGAGTATTTCGAAAGTTAATTATTTTTCTTTTTAATGAAATCAAAAATATGAAAAAGATTATCAGTTTTTTATTTTAAAAAATCAGTCTCATTTTTTAAGCTTTTTAATAACGAAATAAATAATTTATTTTCAACGATTTAATTATCAATGTCGAATAAAAAAATGAAAATTTTTAGATATAAAGAAGAAAAAATTGAGTTTAAACAACTATTAAAAAAGGATGTTTAAGATGTTCTAACTGCGAGAAAATCTTTAACTCTGGAATTACTAAAACATGTGCCGAAACAGCTGAAATCAACTCTGAGTTTTTTCGATTTCACTTAATATTTTCGTTTTATAAAAAAGAAAGAATTGAAAAAATCGGATTTATAAGTTGTCTTACTGAAGTATTAACTTCAAAGGGCTTTTTATGGTTGCATCCCTTCTATCTTCTGATTCCTTAAAATAAGTATTATTAAATATTTTTATTGTATATTAAAATAGCATATGATTAATTGTAATTATTATTATAAATTAACAAAAAAAAATTTTAATGTCAATTTTTAAAAAAAAAATGAATAAATTAAATGAAAAAAAAAGTAATTGATATTTGATTTTAATAATTAATTTTATAAACAATAATTTTTGAATTTTTTTATTGAAAAATAAGAAAAAAAAAGAAAATAAAGGTAATGAATATTTGATATGTACTAAATAATTTTCTTTTTTTAAACAATATAATTTTTTTTTTCAAAATAATGAATGTTTTAAAATTTATATAAACTATCTCTGATGAAGAAAAAGCAATTAAATTTCTTTAGGATTATAATTTACTTTTAAAAGTGTAAAAATGTGAAAAAGGACATTAATGCCGCTTAAAATTAGCATAGCAAATGAGATAGAAACACAATGTAAAAAATTGCCGCAAAGAATGTAGGATAAGAATGAATTCATGGTTTAAGGAACCAAATTTCTATTAAAAAAAGCAATTTTTTTCGTTTATAATTAGACTCATAAACAGACTTCTTTAGAAAATATGAAGAGAGAGTTGGATTTGAATCCAAACACAATTGTTGAATAAATCAGTTATTTAAGAAAAGTCTGTTTTTTTAAGGAGAAAAAAAAGACAATAAGATGGGAAGAAAAGATTTTACAGTGGAGGAAAATGAAACCCTCTTTGCGCAAAAGAAGAATCGTTGTAAAAGAATGCTAGCGCAGCAATGGTGTTTTGGAAGCGTTTGCAGGTAAACAAAAAAGTGCTTTGTGAAATCTGTAGCAAATAAATCTTTAGGAACGTTGGTGGTTTTTTTGAAAAGAAGGGTAGCTCCAGAAACTTTCATCATTTCGAAGATATGAAAATGTTATTCCCAAGTAAGTGACTCTGAGTATGAAAATTTAAAGGTGAATAACAACTACAACAATGTGGTTCCACTAACAGATATTTAAACCCAGGACGTTGAAAAGTTTTGGAAATCTGTAAAAGAAAGATCCAAAAAACAAAGTTAAACACAGAAGAGTATGTTAGAAAGCTACATGTACGAATACATGTAGCAAAAAAAAATAAAAATAATGAATTTAAGTCCATGTTAAAAGATATTTTTTTTTAATGAATTTTTATGTATTAATGAAAAATTTTTTTAAAAATTTTATTTAAGTTACAAAGGGAGATTGAAAAGAATCTCATCCTTCAAAATATAATATAAAAAACAATTTTGAAAGGTGTTATCACTTTTTAAAATGGGGAGGATAAAACCATAAAGTACCGATTATCCCGATGTCATTTTGAAGCGCAAGTTTGATATTTGTAGATAAGCTGTTAAAATTAAAACCAATCATTCATAAAGGCACAAGTTACCACTGTTCCACAAATAAGACGTTTTTTTCAAACTTCGCTAGGAAATTCAACGTCAGATTTATAAACTTGTATCTTATGATATTGTACGTCCAAGTTCAGCAATTTCCAATTGCTGCAACTTAATCTCTTTTCCAAAAAAAGACCAGTCTGTACGTAATTATATGGACCTTCGCCTTTTCAATGCCACCATTGCCTGTGACAGATATCATACCAAAAACATTTTAATTTTCCACAAAATTCAATCATTCACTTTTGTCTTCAAAATCAATTTGACTCAGTCCTATCTTTAACTGGAGCTTAATGATAGTAACAAAAACACAATCATCTTCCGATTTAGTAATAAAAATTACGTCTACAATCAGCTACCTCTCGGTCTCAAGATTGCTTTCGCTTTTTTTAAGAAAACTATCGACTCTATTTTTCAATCAACTAAGACTTGGTCGTACTAGGATGACATCGTCTTCACTACCCAAATCTCTGCGGAATACCATATTGGCGAGCTTTGTAAAGTCATTCAATGTCTACAAGATAACAACCTCAAACTTAATCTAGAGAAAAGTTTTTTTCTAGAAACCGAATGCCGTTTTTTAAGTTTCACTTTCTCTACCACTTCAGTCACCCCATCACATCTTATGTCAAAAGAATTTTTTTTTACAAGATTCTCATTACTATTTTTGAACTATGTTGATCTAGAAGTCTGTGTGGTTATTTCAGACAATTTCTTCCAAATGCCTTTCTCTATTAACAGCACACCAATGTCTTTATTAGTGCCGCTCCGAAACGATTTTCGAAAAAAACATTTCCTATTCTCGATAATGTTCTCAATGAAATCGAGTTCATGAAACAACACATTGCCAACATTACATCTTTAGTCTATCCTAATTATGACCTCTCGTTTTACCTTTTCACTGAGGCTTCAAAAGCTGAAATAAGAGTCATGCTTGCTCAGCCTTCCGCTCCCAACTCCAACGACTATCTTCCTTTGATTTTTTTTCCAAACATTTCAACACTCTCAAGCTAATGGCTCTACTTTGCTACTTGGAAATAAAAGGTATCACTCCCTCTCTCATTTTTAAAAAATATCTGCTTGGTAGCTCAGTTACCGTCTTTATAAATATATCTTCAACATCCAACAATTTTCTCATACGTTTCGCTGGATACCTGGTCAACATAATGTAGTTGCTGATGCTCTTTCCCATTCTTTTGCCATCAGATTAAGCCTTACATCTACCCCATCTTCCGTTTTTAGAAAATAAGAAACACTTGGCACTTCAATAAGTGACAAGTTATTTTTATCAATTTCAGATTTTCCAGAACTCTGTGCCACCATACACTGCAATACACACTTCAGTGTGTCCAAAGCACTTTCTTTAGCCAGTTCATACTTTTAGCTTTCACCAAAAAAATCTATATCACTGAAGTGAACAATTGCATGCTTTGTCAATAGTCAATCTCCAGAAACGAACTCATCATTGAACAACGTCTTGTTGCTTGTGGCATGCCCAGGTACTCTTTAACTATAGACCTGTGTTGTTCACTCAACAAGACTTCATTCTTACTTAACTACAGATACATCATACAGCTGTCGATACGACCACACGATACCTCATGTTCTCAATAACCTATGAAACTTAATTTGTAACTCTCTCTCGGAAAATACGAGATGGAATTCTCTCTATGTATTGTTAACCAACTATTCTGCGCCTTGACAGTGCAAGATATTTTAAAAAACACGATTTCTCAAGCACCATGGCAAGAGAGAAAATTTAAGTGCGCTGCAACACTCTCTTTTTACACATTTTACAAACCCTGGTCGAACGTTGATTTCAAATTGTCCAAGAAAGACTCCGGAAATTCCTCCTTAATCAAAATAATCATTAAAACCTGATGCTACCAAAAGTTGCGTACTTACATAATCATAGCCCAAATGCACTCGGTTTCACTAGTACTATCTAATTTTGTAAAACTATTAATTCCGTTCATTTTACCTTAAAACAGGATATTTCAATACTCAAAGTTTTACCCTCCATTTAACAGGATCATTTTCGAAACCGGAAAATTTCTAAGACACGCTACAAACCCGAAGATCTCGTATTAGTCTGAGATCGCAATCATAAACTATCTAAGTTAAACTTTTTTTACAAGGATTCTTTCAAGGTAACTCAAGTCAGGTATCTTAAAATTCGTTATAGTTCCTTCATTGGAATAGAAAAAATCACATACTATAAGAACTGAAAGCTGTATAAAGGCCACACTTGGAGATGAGGAGAGTAATAATATCACACATTATATTATTGTCTTGTGGGAAAAGCCTGTAAATTCACAAAAACTCAATAAATAAATTTTAATATTTAAATTATCATATAGTGTATATTTAAATAAAATTTATTACTATATAAATAAATTATTTTATGATATAAATAAAAATATTTAAAGTAAAATTATTTTTAATTCTTTTTTTTTATAATTTTCATATATTTATTATATTACTTAATTTTTATTATTTTAGTTGTTTGATTAATTGTTCTAACCATTTTTAAATTTTTACTAACGAACCAAAAAAAAGAAATATCTTTAATAGAAAAAAAAACAAAATATACTTTAAATCATTTATATACTTTTTATGGTCGTTGTTACTGTTAAAACTATAATTGATCCATATCTATAGATATATTAAAAAAAAAAAGATTATACCTCAGTCTTTACTATTTGCCAACATATATTTACATGCGTAGTGCTAATATGATAAGAAAAAGAATTAGTTGTAAAACTTTTCAACATCAATTATGTCTTTTAATTGAGATCGGTATTTTTTTTATACTTAAAAAAACTTAATTTTATTTTGTTTGATTAAAGATTATAACTATTTTTATTATTGTAGAAAATTAGATTCATTCAATATAAGTGCAATGTATATAACTTTTATTTTGCTATAATTTTAGAAATAAAAAATGGTCAAAAATAAATTAATGTCATTGTAAACAAGGTAATTTATTTTATCAATATAAGCTTTCTTATTAAAACACATTTTGATGCAAAATCAGTTAAAAAATTCTTTTTTTAGTTGTATTTATTTTATAATGACAACAAAATATTATAAGAATAAATATTGATAACTAAAAATTTATTTAAAATAGTGTAATTTAAAATGGATGGTGTTACTTTTATATAAAAGATTAAGTTGTTTTTTTTGTAATATTTATGATAATATTGTTTTTCAAAAAAAAATTTACGGATATGGTAAAAATTTTTCAACATATCCTTGATAAATTTTTTTTTTCTTTAAAATATCATTTTTTTTGTTTTCTAAGCAAATATTAAAATTGGCTAGATTACGTATTGTTTCAAGTGTTTTTTGAAACAATGTATAATTCTAACAAAATATATTAATATGATTTAATGAGGTTATAAATAATTAAATTGTCATTGATTATTTATTTATTAATTAAAATTTTTTAAGTTATTATTTATTACATTTTAAAAATAAAAACCTACCTCAACATTAAGGTTTTTTGCAAAAATGAAAAATCATGTAAATCTTTTAAAAAATATAAACTTTAAAATAAAAAGTTTTTAAAATTGTATTGGATTTCAAAACCTTTTTTTTTGTGAATATTTTTACATATTTTATATACATCTTTTTTAAATTAAATATTTTAAAATGCATTATACAGTTACAAAATAAAAAATAAAAATTATATATTTATTGTAATATTGTGTACAAATGAATATGTATTGCTATTTTATTTAGTTATAAATTAACTTAAAAAACGAAAATTCTTTTTTTAATTACTGTTTACAATAGATTTATTGTAACTAATAATAGTAAATAAATTTATCTCAATCAATTTTTGTAGAAACTTTTTATACACTGCACAGAAAAGAAAATTTTTTTCAACAAAGAATTTAGATTTCAAGGCGTCTATATATAAAACGGTAATAAGATTTTATGATCTTTTTTAAAATAAAAACTGCCAAAACTTGCTTGAGATAATTTTTCTTCAAATTGTAAAAAATTTATTTAATCTATATATTAAGAAAGAAATGTTTGTTTTTAGCGAAACAAATTTTATTTGACAAAATATTAATAACTACTTTATTCATCACCTTATTGTCACGGAAGAAAAAAAATTTTATAAAAAGTTATGACTAAAAAAAACATTTTTCTTTTATCAAAAAAAAAAAAAAATAAAAATAAATTATTTTTTAAAATGTTTCAAGAACCAAATAAAATAAAGAAAGCTTAAATTTTTCAAAATGTAAACCATTTAATATTTTATAATGGATATGTTTATTTTTAGTTTGATAAGACATTTTTAAATAAATTTATGTGTTTTTAATTAGTTAAAAAATTTGGGACATTCTAAGTCTAAGATTAAAAGGTAAAATCTTGCTATAAATAATTTTCTTCAAAAATATAACATAAAAAAAGAGTTTCTTCAATATTTTTATTCTTAGAATAAATTTCAATTAAAAATCAATTAAAACAACCATTTTGCAACAGTTGCTAATATTGCTTTTTTTATACTTTACATTGCAATATCTATATAAAAATATTATTTTTAAAAAAAAAATTTCATTCATTATTTTTAACGCGATTATTTATATTACAAAAGTATATTAAATATTATGATATCAAAAATAGTTTTCCAAATGTCACTTCTTATCTATAATTATATATAAAATTTTAATTTATTTTAAATAATAAATAAAACTAAATAAATAATTAATTTCTTTTTATTAGAATTATTAAGTTACTGGAAAAAAATTCCAAATAAAATGATTGATGAAAAAAAGTTAATAACTTTGTTAAAAATAAAGTATTGACATGTGAACTCCAAAGAACGATATAAAATATATTAGAGCACATGATACAAAGAATTTAAAAATAAATCTGATTTCCTAAGGTAGTTTTATATATTTGAAATAAAGTAAAAAAAGATTATATATAAATAAAAGAAATTTCAATCTAATTAATTAATATAAAACATGAATAAATTAATAAGCTTTTATCAAAAAAATATTAACAACAAATTAGATATAATATATATTATAGTTTAATATTTTCATCTTTTTAATTAATTACTACTATTCTTCTATTTTTCTTTCCTATTAATTTTTTCTTCAACTCTATCTAATGCTTGTGCATTATACTGTGAAAATATTACAAATTAAAAGTATTTCGTTCCATAATAAAACTTTCTTTATCTTTTAAAAAAAAATGAAATTACTTTTTAGAAAATCAAAGAATTAAAAAACATATTTAAAATGATCTAAAGGTTATATATTTTATAAAAATTTAAGTAATATTGCATTACTTAATACGTGTTTGATAATACAATACAACATATTTATCAATATTAAATTTTGAATGAATATGTATCTATGAAGCTGTTTTTTAAAATAAAAAAATTTATCCTTTCAAAAATATTTAAAATCGTTATCAAAAATAGTAATTTATTGATATTATTTTTTTAATATTCCAATTTTATTTCTTTTTGTTATGTGATTATTTTTTGTAATGAATTATATTAAATAAAAGCATTTATATTCAAAATATATTAAAATTAAAAATAAAATAGATCTTTTTAGACAACTTTTTTTGATAAGACAACTTTTTTAATTAAAATAAAATTTAAATGAAAAAAAAAATTTTTTTTGCCTTTATTCATTTTTACATAAAATGTTAAAACACAACAAAAAAATAATGTTTTTTTGTGTAATGAATATAAATATAGTTGAAATCCAGCTTTTTGATATTAAAAAATAACTATTATACAATAAAAAATGAATGATCTCATAAAAAAGATAATTTTAAAGTTGTAAAAAAAAATAACACTTTTAAACAAAAAAATATATAACTTTTAAATAATTATCTATAAGGTTTTACTTCTTAAAAGTTTATTAATTTTTGACATATAATTTTATTTAAAAATTTAATTATTTCTTGATGATAAAATGAATAGAACAGCAACTTTCATAAAAGTATTTTTTTTCTATTGATAAAATTAAATTTAATACTATTTTTTTGTGGAGTACTAATAATTAATATGTAAAAAAACAAATCATAAACTTGTTTTTTTAAAAGTTTTTATAAAAGTTAAAAAATTGACAAGAAAAAAATAATGTTAAAATTATATGGTTATATTTAAAAAAAGTTTTGATTAAAAATTATACAAGACTATAAATACATAAATTAAATTCACAAAATTAATTTATAAAATTCAAAAAAATAATTATTTATTTTTATCATAAATATCTTTAATTTAAACTTTTATTTTTGCTAAACATTTTTTTAGATATTTTACTGATTACACAGATAAATTAATGATGATTTTATTATACTTAAAGTATTAAAAGTGAATCTTTATGCTATATTTATATATATTATATAGAAGCTCTTTTAGCCTTCTTAGTATATGTTCTAATTCCAATAATTTTAACCCTTAAATTTTATTAAAAAAACATTTTCTGCAATTTAAATAGTAATTTTTTATTAGTACAATTTATTTTTAATAAGTTAATTTTATTAGATAAAAAGTATGTAAATAAAAATATTTAGTTATCTTCTAATAATAAACTTTTTTTAATTATTCAGATTTTGATCTTAAAAGATAATTTGGAATAAAAATAAAAACAATTTTGGAAATAACAATATTAAAATTTTCTTTTTAAGTTTTTTTAAAATCTTATCTATATATTATTTTCATAAAAATTGTTTTAAAATAAAAATTTTAAAATTACAAAATAAACCTTTTTAAAATTCAATATAAGAAAAACACTTTTACAAAGTAATGCAATTTTTTTTGACACAAGAATGCTAATACATAAAATAATCTTTTTTTTTTATTTCAATTTAATTATTTAACAAATGCTTGTATTTTGTTTGTTAGATATGTCAAAATTAGTGTATATTTTAATATCATAAAAAAGTAAATATATTTTTTTTACAATTTTAGTTTTTTAAAGTTATACAAATAGTTTTATTATAAAAATTAAAGAGAAAATGATAATATTTCTTTGTTTAGTTAAAAATAAAATAGAAAATAAAAAAAAATCACAATAAAAAAAAAACATAGTTAAAGTTTTCTACTTATTAATAAGTAACAAAAAAATTTTATAAAAATATTTTATGTTTTAGTAAAATTACTTAATGTTTTTTATCAAAATATTCTTAGAAATAAAGTATTACAAAATGTTCTAAAAAAATTTGTATTATAAAGAAAAAAATGTTATTCTTAATTTTTGAATTTATTTGGTCTAATTATTTTGGTTGTATAAACATCAATAAAACAAAATTAAAAAAATATAAATTTTTATTTTTACTAGTTAGATTGCTATCAATAATTGTCTAGAAATTGTATTTCATTCTACAATTTAGCTTAAAACTTAAATAGAAGATTTTTCGTGGAAATTTATGTGCATTGAAACCCTGTAGCCTTCCTAGCTCAGTTGGTAGAGCGTTAGACTTTTAATCTAACGGTCAGGGGTTCGAGCCCCCTGGAGGGCTTAACATTTTAAAAAATATTTTATTTTACCCATTTAGAAACTTTTATTTAATTTTTTTTACATTTAAAAGATGAAATTACTTTGAATAATTTAAAATAATATTCAGATAAAAATAAATGGAAATATTTATTAAAGTAATCTTTAATAATATAATAATATTATATAATTTTTAAAAAAATTACCTTTATTAAAGCTTGGTTATATTTTTTATTATATTATAATCAATTAAACTTTTTAATATAACATAACATTTCAAATTTTAAGATTTTTTTTAAAAAAATTCTGTTAATTTTTTACTTTATTTCAGAAAAATGTTACATTTTTAAAAATTTAAATAAAATGTGCTGTATTGTCTTTTTTAAAACTGATTTAAATTGTTTATTAATAACTTTGTTTTGAAGTAAGCTATTAATGTTTTTCTGTAATTACTTAAATTTTTCAGAATTTATGTTATAATCCAATTTACAGCAACTAATTATTTTTTAAAGAAATTACATTTCTTATTTTATTTTATACCGTCAATTTTTTTATCATTAATTATCTTAATTATCTTTTTCGATTATATTTTTTTTGTTAATAGTAGATTAAGGTTTTTAATTATAAATTCAATATTTTTAATCGAAATGAATAGCTTCTGCCAATGCAATGTATAAATTAATTAAAATATTTAATAGTTTACAATTGATTTTCAGTAATAAATTTATATTGCTGATTTTTTATGTAATAATAACTATATTTTTATTTGTAATTATTTTGAGTTGAAGTTGGCAATGTTTTTAAAGTTGCTTTTTTTTTAATTTTTTAACAAATAAATTTAAAAATTTCTTAAACATAGTAAATAAAAAAAATAAATGTTTTTAAGTTAAAATATTAAGTAAAATAGTTGTTTCCTAAGACATTATTTTTATTCAGAAAAGAACCAGTTAATGTACAATTTATTTTCTAATAATTATTTTAAAAAAATATTTTTAATGATAGATACGATTAATAAAAAGTATAAAGTGCTTTTAAATTAAAAAAAAAAAAATTTTGTTTGTTAAAAAAATATTAAAATGCGATAGCAATCAAAATATAGGAAAAGTTATTGTGCTTTTATTGTTAGAATATTTTTATAAAATTGAAAAGTTAACTAAAAAATTAAACTTTATAATATATTTAAAAAAAAACAAAAAACATGTATATATATAAATATTTTTCAACAACATACTTTTCAAATGATTGAAACAAATTATTCGTGTTTATTTTTTAAACTATAAATTGACTTAAAAAATCTAATTAAAATGAAATAAAAATTTTATATATTTATGAAAATGTCATAACAATATAATAATAATATTTAATTGATCACATTAAAAATTTTTATAAAAATACAAAAAAAGATAAGTTCAATGAATCAAAAAAAAAATATTTAATTATTTAATTCACACTTATTTATGTTAAACTTATAAAGAAAAAAAAAGTTTTATTATTGAATTCTTGTTGTTATTTTTTAACATTTAGAAGACTTAAGACAACAAATTATAATTAACCTAAAAGTTTTAATAATAATAAAGGTTATCTTTTTTAACTTTCTATAATTTAAAAAAATACATAAAAAATAAGTTAAAAACTGTAACATTAAAACTTCAAATTAAACAAAAAAAAAGTTTTACCAATAAAAAAGTATTGAACATTTTTATTTTATGAAATAAATCATTAAAATAATTATCAATAAAAAAAGCTAAAAAATAAATTATAAAATTATATTTTAATTAATTTTTTATTTACTTAGATATTTAATAAATGTTTTCCAAATTAAATAATATATTAAAAATTTACATCAAAAAATATATTAGATAAATAATTTTTTATATTTTAAAAAAGTTAAAATTAATATTAAATGTGAATTCTGTACTTAAGAAGTATTAAAATTAGTATTAAATATAAATTCTGTATTTTGTTATCTTTGCCATTATAAGTCTATTAAAAGTGTGCGTCTTTACTATTATTTTAAAATTATATATATAGCACATCTTTTTAAAAATTAGGTTCACTCATATAATTATTTAAAATTTTGAAACTAGTAAGTGATATTTTTTGTTAATAAATTAATAATTATTCTTCCAAGTTGCCACTAGTAGAAAAAATTTGAATTGTATATTTTGTGTTTTTAATAAATTGTGTTATAAAAGGTAGATTTGGTTTCTGTGAAGAATACGCCAGTAATTATATTTATATTCTCTGCGTAGTAACGCATAGTATCTTATTAAAATAAATTTCTTTTTATAAAATTATATTATATAAAAAAAATATTTTGGTAAACAATTATAATTATTATTTTGTACAAAGAAAAATTCTTTTTTATTATTTTATATTTATCCACATTATTTAATATTAAACATGTAAAAATTTTTAGTTAAAACTAAATACATTAAAAATAATATAATTTGTAAAGATAAGTATAATCAAAATGCATTTTATAAAATACTTTACTATCTTTGTCATTAAATTCAGTTTACAAGATGTTTCTTTGGAAGAAGATTCAAATCAAATTGTAGTATCATCACAAGAAGAAAATAATTTGTCTGAAAAACAAAATGTAGCCCAAAGAAAAAAAATTTTCTTATATAATCAAAAAGACAAAGTTAGTGAAAAAACGAAAGAATTGAAATCAAGACATATAAGTTAAAATATTAAGTTGATTTTAAATTTTTTTTAGAATTAGATTAAAGACAAAGTTAAATCAGGATTAGAAAAAGCTAAGAATGAAGTTAATAAAAAGATTAGACAAAATACCAAAATTCAAAAAAGCATAGGTTAAAAATGTAATATTTTAAATATTTTTTTTTAAATGGAATTAACAGACAAATTGAAAAGCAATACTAGTGAAATAGAAAATAAATTGAAGAAAAAATTTTCTAAGTTTTTTTTAAATATTTGAAATTAAAAAAATTATCGTAAACATTGAAATATTTTTATAAACTAAATATGAATAATATAATTTCTTATGAAAGAAATTATTTTAAAAACAAAAAATATCAATGTTTATTGTAATTTTTTAACAAAGATATAAAAAAATTGAAATATATGTTTCAAAATGGTATCTAAATTTTTAAAAAAATATATAATTTTAAATTTCATTTCATTTATAATCTATTTTAAATTATAGTTGGTAATGTTTTTTAGAGTGCTTTATCTTATTTTTTAAAAAAAAATTAGATTTAAAATATTTCTTTAAACATATAATTAATAAACTTTTTTTGTGGTAAAAGCGTTTTTTAATTAGTCATAAAAACAAATTTAATATAAAGAAATAAAATTGAACTTAAAATGTAGTGAAACTAATTTCTTAGAGATTTACTTTGGATTTAGTTAACAACTAAATGTTAGTATATTAATAAAAAATGAAACCCAAAAATTTTTTTCTATTATTTTTAATTAAATATAATATTTACTATATTTAAAACTTTTTTAAATATTTTCTTTTTATGATAAATGTTTTTTGAGTGAAAACAAATGATTGTCTTAAACTGACAAAAGTGAAAAGGTATTTTAAAGTGATGTAAAAGATATGTTTGTTTTGTTTAAGTCTATTTTTTATATTTATTTACATTATAAATGTTTTGAAAAACATTTTTAATTTTTGAACCAAATTTTACCTGAAATTAGTTTTCATGTTACAAGTACTAATTTCACACTTTTTGCTTAATATTTATATAAAAAATTAACTTTTTCTTTATATTTTAAAAATAAAAAAGAAATTATAAAAAATTATAATAAAGCTATTAACGTATATTACTGATATATTAAATATTTTGTCATAAACGTTTAAACTATAGTAAGATAATAAAATTGAATAAAAATATAATAACATGTTTTAAAAAAAACATTAATCAACGAATTTATTTTTTTTTTACATACTTTTAAAAAAATTCTCAATTTGTAAATCAAATGAATATTAAAGTATGATTTTATAGTTAATAGATATTAGTTCAATTTTTATAAAATATAATTAATAATTATCCCAAGTTGTGATTAAAACTTAAACAATATTTGATTTACAAGACTGATTTTAATATCACACTAAAAAATAAGATGTCATTTTAAGATAAAACTTCTGTTATTTAAAAAATGAGTGATTAACTTTATACCTTAAATTTAAGAATTGAAAATTTTTTTCAGTTTGATTAACTTCAAGAGTTTTTTTCTTTTGATTATTCGAACATTCTAAATATAACTTATAAATTTATATATTTTTTATAAAATGATTTTTACAATATTAAATAATTTATCATTAAACAAATTCTTAATTGAAATACAAATATGAAAACAGTTTTTAAAAAGTAAAGTTTAAAATATATAATAAAAATAATTTATTAAGCTGTAAATTACAATAAATAATTTCTAATTACAATTATAAATTTATTTTATTAATTTTCTATTGTAAATTTAGAAACATAAATATTATTATTTTTAGGGAAATTATATAAAATTGATTTGAAAATAATATATTAACAAGTTTCTTAAATAAAACTTTAATTTCATTAATTTCAAAATTGTTAGTAGAATGTTTTAAAATTATAAAAAAAATTATGATTATTACAAATTTAAAAACGTTTTGTTATCTTTACATTATTATAACTGCATAACATGATAGAATTTTTTTCGAACTTCTTATATGTTGCACTCAAAAATGTTCTTTACATCTAATCAAAAACTGCTTTTATTAACTTTAATTTTAAAAAATTATCAAAAAATATTTTAAAAAAGGTTTATCATTTTAATGTAAAAAAATTCACCAAAAGAAGTAAAATTTATTTTTCAATAATTTTTTTAATTTTTATAGTTTTTTATCAAAATGCTAGAAAAATTTAAAAAAAAAAGTTGTTTAGATATTTCTGCTTCATAAAAAAAATTATATATTTTTAGAGAAACGAAATTCTTTTTTATAAATACATACTTTTACAGTTCTACAAGAATTTAAATTTGCTTGGTATTATATTTTAAAGAGAATTTTCTCTTTAACAAATAATATAATATTAATAGTATTACTGAAAAATTAGAAAATTTAAAGTTATTTAAACTAAGAAGTGGAATACGAAAAAAATTATTTCTTTTTAATAAATATTAAATTATAAGTAAAGAATTTTATAAATATATCTTTTCCATTAAAGTAATATTTAACCTTTTTTATAATTGTCAAAAAATTATAAATTATACTCAGATTGTGGAAGATAATTTTGATATTCAAAGTTTTTAAAGTTTGCTATAAAAAAAATAGCTAAATAATGTTATAGAACAAAAAAAATTAAGTTACAAAAAATAAAAATTATATAAAATCCAAACAATGTTTAAATTGACTAAAAAAAATTTGAATGTTTCATTTGTCTACTACAATATAAAAATATTTGTTGATATTAATAAAATCAAATAGATATTATAACATTTTACTTATTACTTTAATGATAAAAAGTATATTTAAACATTTTTTTATAGTTTTACACATTTTATACAACAAAAATATTTTACCATTAATCAGAATTTGCTTTTATTATAAAATATTTTCAAGTAATTTGTAAATATTTTATGAAAAATTAATTTAAAAAAAATTCATTAATTTTAAAATATTTAAAATTTTCATATTGAAATAATTATGTACTTTTAAATGTATAATACAAAAATACTTTTTATTAAGTAAATGAATCTTTTAAGATCTCAAAATCAAAAATTAACTAGAATAAATTTAGACAAAAATAACAAAATTTTTTATCAAAAAGTAAATGTTTTAGAAATAATATCAAATAAAAACATATTTATAGCAGTCAAAAATACAATTAAATCAAAAAATTAAAAATAAATGCAAATATTAAAAAGAAAAAAAAAGTAGAAATGCGTTTATCGGGAATCGAACCCGAATCGGCCGCTTGGAAGGCGGCCATGCTGACCATTACACCATAAACGCTACATTTATTAAAAATCTTGATTTTGGGTAAAAATTGTACAGTTTCTATTAAATTTTGTCAAAAAAGTTACATAGTTATTTTTTCTAAATTGATTATTTATTTAATTTCATAAAAATTTAAACATTAATTGTATTTTTTTAATAATTTATGATAACAATATTACTTTTTCATTAGTAAATTTTGTTTGTTTTTATCAATTATTATAAATGAATATTTAATTACATAACTTTTAAACATCATTCATTAAAACATATAAATTATTAGAAGTTTTTTATAAATTTAAATGCTATATTTAATTATAATATTCAATTACTATAAAAAGATAAAATATTAAAAGTATTAAATCCAATTTATAAACTTATCACATTTCTAAGCTGAAAAAAATTGCTAAAAAATTTTTTTTTTCTATATTTAAATATAAAGTAAAAATTTTAATCTAATAACTATTCTAAAATATTAAAATGACTTATTTTTTTATATAAATTAAATCTTCAAAATAAAAATAAATTTAGTAATGAAATTTAACATGATATTAAAGAATATTATATAATAACAAAAATAATATTTTTAAAATATCTACAAAAGAAAGGTTCCACCGAGATTTGAACTCGGGTCGCAGGATTCAAAGTCCTGAGTGCTAACCGCTACACCATGGAACCGAGGAAATTTCCACCAAAAAAAATTTTTTTTTCAAGTAACAATTTAATGGTAATTTAAAATATTAATGTTAAATATATTATTTAAAAAAAATTTGTAACGTTCAAGAATGAGTTTAAATTATTATACTTTCAGTTAAGCAGTGGAATACGCTAACTGATTGTGTCACGAAGACAAAATATTCTGCTTAGTATTTAAATAATTAATGAAATATTTGTAAAATTAATAACGTATAGTTTTTTTTTAATCAAGACATTTCATTTTTCAAATTATATTAAGATATTTTAATTATTGTTCTTTATACAATTATTTTTTCAAATGAAATATTATTGTTATAAAAATAATGAGGCAAATTTTTATTATTAAAATAAAAAAAAAAATTTGAAATTAATGTTATTATAAAATTCTATAGCATAGTGATTAAATTATATATTTATATTAATGATAATATCAATAATTTGTAATAGAAAATAAATGAGAATTATTTATAAATAAATTAATATCATAAAGTATATAAGAATTATTTTAAAATTTAAGATTTATAATAAAATAAAGATTACTTCTTTTTTATAACATTTTATTTTTTGTCAAATTATAAATAATTTTAAAGTAATTATCAAAAGAAAAATTAAAAAAAAAATAATTTAAGTTTAAATATATAGTAAAATATAACAATCATAATTATTTTAAAATATTTCTTTAAATTATATACAAAATAATACATTATTTGCAAAGGTTCCAAAATATTTAAGCAATTAAAATATATATTATAATAATGTATTTTAATAAAATTAATTCATTTGTCACGTTGTAATTTAATTTACATATTTGATTTAAAAAGACTATTAATAGTTTTTTAACAAATATTTCAATATTTATAATAATAAATTAATTTTCTTATTAATAACAAAATAATAATGAATATTATTAGATATTAGAAATATTTAACGTATTTTAAAAAAATTAAAATGTTTATGATATATATTTTCTAAACTTTTTAATAGTTAATTTATAATTATAATATTTGTTAATATATAACATATAAATTATAACAATATTTAATATAGTTAAATATTTAAAAAAGATAAAAAAAATAAAAAAAGATGGGCTCAACCGGTGATCGAAACCGGGGCCTCTCGCACCCAAAGCGAGAATCATACCACTAGACCATTGAGCCATATTGAAAAGAAATTACATTAAAAATTTCCTTGTGTTTAAATGTTAATATTATATATAAAACAAATTTTGTTAAAAATTATCTTTGAATTCTATATATCGAGACAAAAAATAAATTGTAACAATATTTATAATTTTAAGTAAATTATTCAAGCATAAAAATATGTGCTGATAATGAATATTTAATCAGTTTTTCAATAATCATGTTTATATTAAATATTTCATTCAACGAGTGCAATAAAGTTTATTTTAAACTGATTTTAAAATGAAGTTTAGTTTAGAAAAAAAAGTTGTTGGAATAATTTATGATGTTTACTTATATAAAAAAAATTTTAGAGATAAATTTTTAATTTTTAAAAAATTAGTTACCAGAAAATAATCAAAGAAAAAAATTTTAAATAAGTTAAATTTCCATACTTTATGTACTATTATATTTCTTTATTTTTTTTATTAGTGAAATAATTTTAAAAAAAATTTTAGTTTTTTTCTTAATTTTGATGTATCTTAAAATTTTAATAAATAATAACAAAAAGTAATGTTTTCAATGTAATTATGAAATCATTTATTATGAAGTTTTTGATTTAACTCAAGTTAAAATTAATTTTATAAGAAGTAAAAATTTCGTTTTCAAGACATTTACTAAAATATAATTTTTGTTTGTTTTGTCTTTTTAAAACAATTTTTAAGTTAAACACTATACATTAAAATTAATTTTTTGAGAAAAGTAAAAAAATTGCTGTTCTCAATTAGAAAAAAATTGTCAAAAAATAAATGCTGTCATCTAATATACAAAATTTTAACTAAAATTAATTTTTTTAATTTGCCTTAAAAAAAAATAATGCTTTGCAAGAAATATTTAAAGAAAATTTATTAATATCAAAAAGTTTATCGTAAACTATAATATACATTTATTAAAAATAGTTTTAATTTAAATTTATAAAAATAATCAAGATTAAATAAGAGTTCTTACATAATAAAAAGAATGGTAAAATATTTACTAATAACAAAATAAAATAGATAAATGTTTATTATTAATAATTATATAGATATATAAAATAAAAAATGAAGATTATAAGAAAAGATTATAATTAAAAAAATGTATTAAAAATTTACAAAATATGGCAAAACAATTTACATCATAAATAAAGTATAATTGTTTTACATAAAAAATCAATCCTGTAAATTTGACTCTGACACAAATGAATTAGTTTATGAAAAACATTTATGATTCTTTCAAAATAAACTTGTTAAAAAACAATGCTAAATCAGAGAAAGGTAAGATTTCAAAACACATATAAGTAAGTATTTTTATAAATGTATTTTTTTCTGAATTTACTAAATGTTTTTAAAACTTATCTTACTAAAACTTTAAAAATATAAACATAATATTAACAAAGAATCGTCTATAACTTTCATAGAAAATTATAAGTAACACAAAAACCTATAACTAATCTTTAATGATTTTGCAATTTTGAATATGTAAAGTATATGCTAGGTTATTAAAAAAAACAATTTTTTATTTTCAATGTTAATTAACTTTTTATATAAAATATATGCTTAATATGAAACATGAATGTTAATTTTCAATATATAAACATTAAAAAAAGTAAATTTATATTAAAAAATATTTATTTTTCAAATAAAATATTGTTTTTACTCTAAAATTTAATAAAAGATATTCCCATGCCGGGAATCGGACCCGGGCCGCGTGGGTGAAAACCACGAATCCTAACCACACTGAGAGTGAAAAGATGACGATATAGTCATCGATATCGTATTTTACTTTTTCTAAAATAAATGACGATATCGTCATCTTTTCATTTTTTTTAAAATGTAGAAATAAATGATGTTAACGTTATCTATTCTAGAAAATTTAAATTAATGGAATAACCGACTATTTCGTAATCTTTTCATTTTTTTAAAAAATGTTTTAACGACTATAAAAACAATAAACGAAAATTTACTAAACAAGTAACTTTATTAATAATAATTCTTAAAAAACAACAATATTAAAAAAAACTAATAATTACAATTAATTTAAAAAAATTTCTTCTTATTTGTATTCCATGGACCATTAAAAACCTGAAAAAAATTGTCAATCATTGTAGAACAAATATGTAAAAACTTACCTATGATGACAAAATTAAAAATTACTTTTATATCTGCAAATAAAAAATATAATTAATCGTGAATAATGTTTAAAAACTTACATTAAAATAAAAAATAAACGGACAAATGACATTCTTATTGTCCATTGAAAAATCTGAAAAAGTAATAATTAGACAATATAAGAAAATTACTAAACTTACATAAAACAGTGTTTTTATATAAAAATCATTGTATAAAAACTGAAATTTTATATCTGAAAAAAGAAATAATATAAATTAAAAATAATGTATAAAAACTTACTCAAATAATAATATTTAAAAATATATTATAAATTAATGTTATATTTGAATCTGAAATAAGAAATATTGTAAGAAAAAACTGTATAAAAACTCACCTAAAATTTCAAAAGATGCGTAGACATTTTTCAACAAAGTAAAAAAACAGCTTTCTCTAACGACGCATTAAAAATACTAAAAAGTTAATACTTAGTACTTAGTACTTAAACAATAAATAAAATTTTTATATATATTTAATATTTTATTTAACCTATTAAACTTTATAATATTAAGAATTTAGATTTAAAATATTAATTAAATGGTCTTAATAAATAAAATAAAATACAATTAGAAAATTAACTTACATTTAATATTTTTTATTCACTATTAATTTAGAGTAAAGAATTGATATAATGTAATATTATATAATAACATTTGTTACCTAAAACTAAAAAATTCAATAGTTATCAAAAGATTACAAACAATGAATAAAATCATTTCATTGATAACTTTTATAGAAAATTTCTTAATAACATTGAATGATTGTGGTATTCTTTTTTATTCTTTTTGTATGTTATTTATAGATAATACAAAAAATTACTGAACTTACATAAAACATTTCTATAAAAATAGTAAGAATTATTTTTATATCTTAAAAAAAAAATTTAATTAAACAATTTAAATAAAGTTTATTACAAAAAAAAATTAACAAAATAGAAAAATAAATATACAAAAATTTTTTAAAAATTAATTTTTAATAACATCATTTTTTATCTTTTCCCATTCCTCACAAACTGCCTTATTGTAAACTCTTCCATTTCCATGAACATTTTCTACTGGGCAATTGAAAGAGAAACAAAAAAAAGAAATCACACGTTTTAGACACTTTGGTGGCAAAACTGGTGTGACAGATGAAATTAAAGTTGCTAATTGACATACTTCAAAAATGTCGCAACTTTCTAATAATATTGAAAAACCAAAATTCAATATAAATTTTTTTTCCTTTTTAAGAACTGAAAGTTCATAAATTTTTTCATTTGAATCCAATTCTCTTGCTGAAATATTCAATGAAGTAAGCAAAACTTCAAATGGATTTAGTTCATTGAAACTATTTTTTGTTTTTTCTTCAGCTTTTTTTTGATAAAAATTGAAAATTTGAAAAAATTGCTTTTTCACCATTTCTGAATTAATATTGTACATTTTTTCAAATTTATTGTACAATTGGTCAAGAAATTGTTTTCTATTACTTGAATTACTTAAAAAAATGTCAAGATCACTTATTGACATATTCTCCCACTGATAACAATTAATTTCATTATTTTCTGTATTTTTTCCAAATTTCTTTCTTTTTCGTACAATTCTTGCATTAACACCATCTTTTAACTTTTTTTCGCTTAAACAAAATGATTGAATTTTGTATATTGTTGAAAAATGATTGATAAAGTCATTGTAGAATCCCTTTTTTTTACGTATTTCAACAGGTAATTGAAGACAGACATCAATTGATAAAGAAGTAATTACTTTATTATGTTTTTCATTCAATTCATTATCATTTTTTTCAAAGTACTAAAATATTTAAAGTATATAAAAAATATAACTTACTTTCATAGCATTTTTTTGCATCAATGTGAAATTTCTATTTTCATAGTCTTGTTTGATAGATTCTTTTAAAAGTCCACTGATCTAAAAAGATAAAATAAATTTTAAAAAAATATTAAATTTACAGTTGGTTGAAGAGTTCTTTTCTTTGAAATATTCATTTTTTAAAATAACTAATATTTTTCTAAAAAAGTTAAAATTAATAGTCAAAAAAAATATCAAATAACAAAAGAATTAATGTATAAATGATTGTATGTTATAAAAATTTATTTTAATCATGAAAAAAGTTTATATCATTGCAGTATATGATATTCCTTCTAAAAAGACTGATAAAGTATACGTTATATAAGTAAAACAATAAGTTTTTTTTTCTCTTCAATGGTTTATTCTCTTACAACAAACTTTTGTTACTTTTATAATATAACATTTTTAACGTAAAAGATAAATAATTTTGGTAAATATCTGTTTTAGTGGAAGCTTTTTTTAAAAAATTTTTTATTTAAATTATATTTAAATTATTAATAAATTGTTTTTAATGATAATTTTTTAAATTGTAAAATAATGATAAAAACGTGTTATTTAAATTGTTAATTAATTATATTTTTATAATAAACATCTTAATTATAGTTAAATATTTATTATGAACTTCTTGTATTGTCCTTTATGTTTTGATTTTGAAAATCCAGAGGATTCAAAAGTTCTTCATTGTGAAATTTTGGATCATCTAAAAAATTTCCATGGAAAGGATAAAAATATAAAAGATAAAAAAATTCAATGTTATCATGAAGAGTGTATTGAAAAAAGAAAAAAAAATCACGAAAGGTATTTTTATTTTTTTTATTAATAATTGTAAAAAAATTTAAATTTATTTAGACTAGGAAAAGAATACAAAAGATGGGGTACTGGATTTTCTCCAGCTGGATTATATGGTCATTTTAGAACATTTCACAAAAATAGAAATAATTTAAATTTTCAAAATACTATTGCAATGGATACTGATTTTATAATTGAAAATAATATTATTCAAAATATTGAAGATGAAGTTGATGAAACAGATGAAATAGAAGAAATTTTATTAAATAATGAAGCAGAAGAAAATTTAAAATATTATGAAAGAGAATTACATTCAAAACGTGAAATAAATGATTTAAATGAATTAATAAATTTTTACAAAAATGAAATTTTTACGTATTTTAATGAAACTCCAGGTGCTGAAATTTTTTTCAAAAATATATTGACGTTGATAAGAAGACTATTAATAGTAAATACACCAAAAATTGTAAAAGATGCTTTGCTAAGCATTGAAATTGAAGATATAATTACAAAAGCTAAAAATACTGTTGAATCATTTAAAATTGTTCACCCTGATGAAAGAATAATTTTTGATACACAAACTGATTCTTCGGAAACAAAAGAAGATAAAAATTTGTTTTATTTTATACCGATAGAAAAAAGCTTACCAATTATTTTACGTAACATGAAGGCTAAACCGAAAAAAAATGTAGAATTAATAATTTATGGAGATGATTTACAGGGAAATAATCCACTTGGATCACATATTTATTCTGGAAGTTTATTTCATATGGCATATAAAGTTAACCTACCAAATGATTTAATTGCTTCAAAAAAAAGTTCACAATTAAAAAATATTCAAACGATAGGTATTTCACTTAGTACTATTTCAAAGGAAACAAAATATCAATATTTAATTCAAACAATTTTAGAAAAAATTCGTAAAGCAAAAGTTTATTATAATGGTTTCTGTTTAAATATAATAATTAAAGCTTTCATTGGAGATCATTCTTATTTACAAGATGCTTTTTTATTAAATAAAGCATATTCTTCAACTTCAAATATGGTTTGCCGTTCTTGTAAAATTTCTGGAAATTCATATTTAGAATATAATACTTGTTCTGCTGCAAATAGTCATTTAAGACAAGAATCACCAAATCCAATAATTCCGTTTCCTTTAAATCAGTATTCGGATTCATTCCATGATATTTTGGAAGGAATTATACCAAATTTAATATATTCATTATGCCAAAAGTTTTCTTTTCCTCAATTAACTTCTGAAAGTGAAGAAAATCATGATGTTTTGCCAATTTTTTGGCATCCGATTGAACTTGAAATTCGCCGTTTTAATAAATTAGATAAAGGATCCCAAAGCTTAAGTACAGTCATTTTTGATGGTTTCTTTCAAAAATATACAAAAATTGATAGACCAGACAGTAAGCACAAGTTCCATCTTTCTGGATCTGAAAATCTTGCATTAGCACGTGCTTTGCTGCATTGCATGACGAAAAAAGAATTATTTCCTAATGTATCAGAATCTGTTTATCAATTAGGAGTTAATTTGCTTAAGGATATTTTGGCAATTTATTCAATTATTAATGGAAAAATTGAACTTAATAATGAAATTATAAATAGGATGGAAGTTATAATTGACAGGTTTTTTAGAAATTTTTTCTTGCTTATGCCAAGAACTATGTGTACTTTAAAATTACACTCTTTACTTCATTATCCAGTTTTTGCCAAGTTATACAAAAATTTATCATTAGTTTCAACAATACGTTGTGAATCCTTAAATAGACATATTAAGTATCTTCACAATTTAAGCTGCAACCATATCAACCCATCTTATACTGTGGTCAAAAAAGTTGCTTTGTTGCTGATACTTTCAAGTGCTACGAATTAAATTTTTTTTTTTTATATTTATTTATTTTTAATTTATATAAATAGTCTTTTATTTAATAAAAAATTTTATTAATAAAAAAAATTGTTAATTTATAATAAAAATTGTCTGTTATTAAAATAAATTATACAAATTTTCATTTAAAAAAAAAATTTATTTGAAAAGATGACGCAAAATTTTAGATTTTTAAAAATATTTTGTTGACCGTCATCAATTCGCTCTCAGTGCACTAGACCACATGGGATATAGAAGAGGCAAATGTATTATAACTGCCAATATAAGATAAATTGTATCTGTAAAAAAATTCAGATAAAAAGAAAAAAAAATTTTTGTTTATTACCTTCATTTTTCTAACTTTAACCTTTTTTTCTAATTTAAAAACTTAATTTATATTTGTACATGTTACTAATATTATTATAATTTAAATACTAAACTTAATTTTTTTTGAACTAACATGTACAATGATATTCTTCTTTTTTAATAGATATTAAAACGTAAATATATATGATTTAACATTTTTAAAAAATATACTCAAAATTTTTAAACAATTTTTATAAAAATCTAAGTGTCAACAGTATTAAATTTTAAAAAAGTAAATAAACACTATTTTAATAAGAATTTTATTTTTTAAAAGACAAATGATGTTACTTACAAGTTTGTTTTATTAATTATATTAAAATCTGTTTCAATTTAACTTTTCTAAAAAGTATTTTAATATAATTTAAAAGTTTTATTCTTTGTAAAATAATAAAATTATTATTATCATAATTATAAATTTCTATTTTTCAATTTCAGAAAACTATTCTTTTACACAATGCAATTTGTTTAAAGATTTAATTTTTTTTATAAATTTTCAATTGGAAAAGAAATTTCAAATATTATTTTTTATATTTATTAAAAGAGATAAAAAATATTCTTTCCATATAAATTTTACTTTTTTTTAAAAATGACAAAAATAATAATTTTAATCTTATAAAGTAACTAATTAGAATTTTTTTGATTAATATTTTTTACTTATAATAAAAAAACCTTTAGAGATATATAATAGGAGATTTATTAATTTTATATTTTGTACTTTAATTTTATATGAGTATTTTGAGTTATACATTGTATTCTTAGTTAGCCATAATTAAACACGCGCCACTAATTGAGTATAANAAAAAAATAATGCTTTGCAAGAAATATTTAAAGAAAATTTATTAATATCAAAAAGTTTATCGTAAACTATAATATACATTTATTAAAAATAGTTTTAATTTAAATTTATAAAAATAATCAAGATTAAATAAGAGTTCTTACATAATAAAAAGAATGGTAAAATATTTACTAATAACAAAATAAAATAGATAAATGTTTATTATTAATAATTATATAGATATATAAAATAAAAAATGAAGATTATAAGAAAAGATTATAATTAAAAAAATGTATTAAAAATTTACAAAATATGGCAAAACAATATACATCATAAATAAAGTATAATTGTTTTACATAAAAAATCAATCCTGTAAATTTGACTCTGACACAAATGAATTAGTTTATGAAAAACATTTATGATTCTTTCAAAATAAACTTGTTAAAAAACAATGCTAAATCAGAGAAAGGTAAGATTTCAAAACACATATAAGTAAGTATTTTTATTAATGTATTTTTTTCTGAATTTACTAAATGTTTTTAAAATTTATCTTACTAAAACTTTAAAAATATAAACATAATATTAACAAAGAATCGTCTATAACTTTCATAGAAAATTATAAGTAACACAAAAACCTATAACTAATCTTTAATGATTTTGCAATTTTGAATATGTAAAGTATATGCTAGGTTATTAAAAAAAACAATTTTTTATTTTCAATGTTAATTAACTTTTTATATAAAATATATGCTTAATATGAAACATGAATGTTTATTTTCAATATATAAACATTAAAAAAAGTAAATTTATATTAAAAAATATTTATTTTTCAAATAAAATATTGTTTTTACTCTAAAATTTAATAAAAGATATTCCCATGCCGGGAATCGGACCCGGGCCGCGTGGGTGAAAACCACGAATCCTAACCACTAGACCACATGGGATATAGAAGAGGCAAATGTATTATAACTGCCAATATAAGATAAATTGTATCTGTAAAAAAATTCAGATAAAAAGAAAAAAAAATTTTTGTTTATTACCTTCATTTTTCTAACTTTAACCTTTTTTTCTAATTTAAAAACTTAATTTATATTTGTACATGTTACTAATATTATTATAATTTAAATACTAAACTTAATTTTTTTTGAACTAACATGTACAATTATATTCTTTTTTTTTAATAGATATTAAATTGTAAATATATATGATTTAACATTTTTAAAAGATATACTCAAAATTTTTAAACAATTTTTATAAAAATCTAATTATCAACAGTTATAATTTTAAAAAAAGTAAATAAACACTATTTTAATAAAAATTTTACTTTTTAAAAGACATATGATGTTACTTACAAGTTTTTAATATTAATTATATTAAAATCTGTTTCAATTTAACTTTTCTAAAAAGTATTTTAATATAATTCTAATGCTTTTTTTTGTAAAAATAATATAATTATTGTTATCATAATTATAAATTTCTATTTTTCAATTTCAGAAAACTATTCTTTTACACAATGCAATTTGTTTAAAGATTTAATTTTTTTTATAAATTTTCAATTGGAAAAGAAATTTCAAATATTATTTTTTATATTTATTAAAAGAGATAAAAAATATTCTTTCCATATAAATTTTACTTTTTTTTAAAAATGACAAAAATAATAATTTTAATCTTATAAAGTAACTAATTAGAATTTTTTTGATTAATATTTTTTACTTATAATAAAAAAACCTTTAGAGATATATAATAGGAGATTTATTAATTTTATATTTTGTACTTTAATTTTATATGAGTATTTTGAGTTATACATTGTATTCTTAGTTAGCCATAATTAAACACGCGCCACTAATTGAGTATAAATACTAAGCTAGAAAGTAGTTTTTTTCAGTCTGACTATTTAACTAAAAATTTAGTGCTGAATACCTAGTGGCCACTAGCGTTAAATTATCTTAAATATTGTAATTTGGTCAAGATTTAATAAAAATTGTAATAATATATCTTTTGGTTTCGAAAAGGTACGCCATACAATTTTATCTTAATCTCCTACTCAAAAGAGTATCTTAATATAATATTGCTCTTTATTAAAATAAAATGTATTGTTGAATATTGCTTTTACTAGTTAAAAATTAACAAAAAAACTTTTTAATTATAATTAAAGAGAAAAAAAATTAAAAATTTCCAACCAACCGGATTTGAACCAGTGACCTAAGGATATCAGCAAGAGAAATCTACAGTCCTCCGCTCTACCAACTGAGCTATGGTTGGATACTGACGGCAAAAGCATTCTAAAATTTTTCACAACTATTAAACATCTATTTTAGTCAAATTAAAAGAAAATAACTAAAATAAACATTAATTTAAACATTTTATATTTTATCAAATAATTTATACTTTATAGATAACAAAAGTTATAAAAAAATTTAAAAAGTGATATGGAGATATGGGGAATCGAACCCCAGCCCTCTCCCATGCTAAGGGAGCGCTCTACCCCTGAGCTATATCCCCAACGTTAAAACTCAAAATGATTTTCGACGGCCTTTTTTTTTCAACTATATTAAAAAAGGTAAAAATAATATAAAATATTATAAAATTTTAAACATATTAGAACATTTTCTTTAAAAATTTACGTTTAATTTTTAATAAACATTTAATTAATGGATATTTGGTATTTTAATAATTAATAAATATTAATACTAATACAATTTATTTTAACTTCATTTAAACTCAAAAATTTAAAATTTTTACACTTAAATATTTGAAAATTAATTTATTGGTATAAATAAGATTACCTTAACATTTTTAAACATCTCATTTTTTAAAAATAATACTAAACATTAAGAAAAAAATATTATTTGTAATTCTGATATCAAATTAAACAAAATTTGGCTAAAATTGAAAAAGGAGAGATGCCTCATGCTGGAATCGAACCAGCGACCTTCTGTTTACTAGACAGACGCTCTGCCCCTGAGCCAATGAGGCTGATTCCGCGAAACAAATAAATTAAACTCAGAAAAAATTTATAACCATATATTTTATATTTAATAATACAAATTAAATTTTTGATTAATTGACAAAGCATAGTTCAAATAATTTTATTGGCCTTTAGTCCTGATTTTAGGTAAGTCCAGAACAACACACCGATTATAAAGAAATCTCTTTATTTCAAGAATCAACGGTAGAGAGACAATTAAATAAGGTAAATAAATAAAAAAATGACGCGTCAATTATCTTCTAAAAGATTTAATTGAGGTGAATTTTAGAAAAGACAACTTACTATTATTTACAATTTAATATAGGACTAGCAAAATTTCTACTTGAAAATTACAATAATAAATTTTTATCTCTTAAAATAAAACAAGTTACAAATGGATCTTTTAAAGATAGACACTAGAAATGAATAATAAAATAATAATAATAATACAATTCTTAACAATTAAAATAGATAATAGTTATAAAGAAATACGCTATCTTGTCACAGGGAGTTGAAGTTTAACTTGACAAATTAGCCTTAGGGTGATTCTTAGTATGTAAATATTACTGCATGTTATTTGTTTATAGTCACAATTTTAATTATTCTTTAAAAATAAATAACACAAATTGTAAAATTCTTATAAAGATAAATATTGAATAAAACATATTTTTTACTTTAACTAAATAAAAAGTTTAAATAGTTTGTATTCTTGTTAATTGCTATATTTATTAAAAAATTTTTTTTTAATGTTTATATAACAACAATAATAATCATTAATATATAATATACATAATTATTGAAAGTTTTTTATAAGTTATTTTTTATAGTGATGATAAGAAAAGATTTTAAATTGTTTAAAAAAGTAAGATTTATAATAAAAAAAAATATAACACATAATTTTTGACAGAAAAATTTAAAAAAGATAATAATAAAAAAACAATTTGTTAAAAATTTAAGATGCTAGCAATATAAATTTTTTAAAACATAGAAAAAGTTTATAGTACATGATGATAAAAGTTTGTAAATTAATCCAAGTTAAAAAAAATAGTTATTAAAACAAAAAAAGGTAAAAATATTCTAATTTCCAGCTGATAAAACAATTTTTCCTTCCTTTAAGCCGCCATAGCTCAGTCGGTTAGAGCGTGGGTCTAATAAGCCCAAGGTCGCAGGTTCGACCCCTGCTGGCGGCAACATTTTTTGATTTTTTTTAAATGTTAATAAATTATTTGGTACTATTGGATTTTATGCTCTCCATTTTTTAAATTCATATAATTTAATGATAATAAAAAATTTTTTGTATATAAATTAATAAATTGGTAATTGATAACGATGGTAAAGGAGTTAAAAAGAATTTTTTTTTTTACTGATAAAAACTTAAATTAACTAATTTTTTGCATAAATAACTAAAAGAACAAGGGAAACAAGAGGTATTTGATATTAGATTCATTTTTTATTTTTTTTAAACATTTTTTCGATAAAATTTACTAATTTTTTTTTATTTTTTTAGTAAATTAATAAAAAATGAATGTTTCCCAACTTATTAAAGCCATCCCAAATGAAGCAAAGGCTGTAGAATTTCTTCAAAAACGTGGTTTAATTCCTGAAACAAAAGAATGCGAAAATAGCCATGAAATGAAGCTTTCTGTTGGCACAGTGTTCAGATGGAAATGTTTTCTTAGAGACTGCAGAAAACAGGTTGGAGTGCGGGTCGGAACATGGTTTCAGAGGACCAAAATGCCATTTATATCATTGGGCAAATGAGGAAACGTCCGGGGAAAGAATGAAAAGGGAATTGGAGTTCGGTTCCTGCACGACTGTGGACTGAAACAGTCTTCTGAGAGAGGTGTGCCTTTTTATGGAGAAAAAGAACGAAAATATGATAGGAAGAAAGAGGTTTACTGTGGAAGTGGATGAAACCCTGCTTGCCAGGAGAAAGAATCATTCTGGAAAAATGTTGGGGCAGCAGTGGTGCTTCGGTGGTATCTGCAGGGAAACTAAGGAGTGTTTCGTGGAGCCTGTAGCAGATAGAACTTCAGAAACGTTGATGAAGGTGCTGAAAAGAAGGGTTCACCCAGAAACCTTCATAATTTCTGATATGTAGGGAGGATACTCCCAAGTAAGTGCTTCTGGGTATGAGCATTTAAAAGTGAACCATAAATATAATTTTGTGGATCCACTGACAAATGCTCATACTCAAAACATTGAAAAGATCTGGAGATCCTTGAAGGAGAGGTCCAAAAGGCAAAATGGAACCCATAAAAGCTTGTTGAACGGATACATGCACGAATTTTTATGGAGGAAAAAAAATAAAGATAATCAATTTGAGTCCATTTTAAGGGACATTGTTATCTTTAATGACTTTTTAAATGAGTAATAAAAGTTTTTTAATTTTATTGGAAACATTTAGGGGGATTTATTTTTTAAAAAATTTTTTAATTTAGTTAATTTTTGAATAAGTTATATACAAATTAAAAAATGGAGAGCATAAAATCCAATAGTACCAATTATTTTTTATTTGAAGCTGTTTTTTTATATTCCTGATAAAATTTAATTTTCAAATAAAGCAAATATCATTAAAATATAATTGCATCAATTTTTAATCTCTAAAATATTTTTTTATATAATTTAATGCCAAGAAATTTACTTTTTTTTGCTTTTGATTATTTTCCTATTAAATGTAAAAGTTTAAAATATAAAAATCGTTTTTATTTCTTCAAATTTATTATGCACAAATAATATAATAATCATAATATTTTTTAATCTAAAAAACAATTAAAAACTTTCTTTCGATAACATTTATTTTATTTATTATTATTAATTTTTTTAAAAACTTTAAAAATGTTTAAAAAATTTATGTTATTATAATGTTTAACATTTTTTAGTAGTGTCAATAAAAAAAACTAATTGTTAGGTACATTTTAAGATTATAAAATATTTAATTAATTATACGAATATTAGTGTCATTAATTTGACTTACAAATTTTTAATTATTATAAGCAATTTTCATCACAAGATTTAACAAAATGAATTAAAAATATATAAAATTTATTAATATATTATTAAAAAATTATATTCTATAATAATTTTACAATTTATTTTAAAGTTTATCAATATATTTAAGTTTATTTTTATATAAAAAAAAAGATAATAAAAATAAAATTTAAATGTTTGAATTATTCTTCGATAATAAAAAAAAAAATAAAGAAGATTCGCAGTCAGCAGGATTCGAACCTACGCGGGCAAAGCCCAAGTGATTTCAAGTCACTCTCCTTAACCGCTCGGACATGACTGCTAAGCAAAATTCAATTTTTATTATTTTTTTATTCAAAAACATATTTATATATAAAATTATTTATTTTTACTTCATCTGTAATAAATATATTTTAAATGTTATTTTATTTATTCTTAATAATACTTTAAATTGTATATTATTTTATTAATAATTGTTAAAATGAAGGAAAGTATGAAAAATTGAAAAAAATTTTTTTTCAAAGCATAGCCTCCGTGGCGCAATCGGTTAGCGCGTTCGGCTGTTAACCGAAAGGTTGGTGGTTCAAGCCCACCCGGGGGCGATTCTATTATTTTTTGTAGCAATAAAAATAATATAATTATTATAATTTAAAAAATATTATATTTATCTTTTTTTTATTCTATAGTTAAAATGTAATAAAAATCTAATTTTATAATTTATTGTTGATATCTACCAGATTCATAAATAGAAAAAAATAAAAACTAATTTTTTTAATTAATTATATTTTTTTATTAAAGTTGTATTTAATACCTTACAATAGTAAACTTTTAGGGGAAACATTTAATAAAAGATGATAAAAATTATCATTATTTTTTTTATAATCTTTATTTCTAAAAAACTATACTTCACGATTTACTTTATATTATACAATTCCCATAATAATTTAAATATAATTGTAGTGGTTACAGTAAAGTTATTGTAAATTTTATATTTTAAATAAAAATTTAACTTTAGTTAGTTAACAAAATTTTAAATTCTTATTTGTATATTAATTTAACATGTTGAGATTATGAAACTAAACATTTATAAAAATTATATTTGTATTTAATTTCGAAATAATATTTTGTATATAGTCAAACATTGTCTAATATAAAATATTTACGGTTATTAATAAACTTATTTTTATTTAAATTTTGATTGTAATTAACTTAATAATTTGTTGTAATATCTTAACGAATCATACATATAATATTCAAGTTAATTTTGACCAAAAAAGTTTAGTTAAGATTATTTTGACATCAGAAATAACATGAATTATCACATTCACGCTCTTAAAAAAATAAATTATTGAAAATTATTATATTGAAATTTATTTTTTTGAAAAAAAAAAAATTAAAATTTATAAATTAAATAAATTAATAGATTTTTATTATTTAAAAAAGTGTTTTTTAATTAAAAGATAATAAAATGGATAAGTAAATTTTGTAAAATTTTGAATAAATTGGTTTATTTTTTTAAAATACAATATTTTAATTCATAACTTATTTTTTAACTATTAAATAAAAAAAAATTTACAATCAACAAAGTATATTATATTTTTTTGGAAAAAATGGTTTTTTCTTTTATTTGAATAATTTTTAAAGTGCAGTTTTATACTTTAATAAAAAAAACTAAAAAATGTTTATTATGACAAAAAAGTTTAAAAAAGAGCTTTTTTAGATTAGTTTATCTATGAAAATGTGAGATAAAATTTTTGATTTTTTAGTATATTGTAAAAAAATACAATAAGTTTACTAAAAGAAAAAAAAACGTTAAATCTAAATAAAAAAAGCGGATCAAATTTTTATCAAATTAATGATAATATGAATTCTTTATAT